>NW_028178673.1:0-11527 GCF_964030765.1 Micromesistius poutassou | reverse complement strand
CCCCCCCCCCCTCCCCCCTCCCCCCCCTGCCCCCCCCCCCCCCCCCCCCGCGCGTGCTCCATCGCCATGGCGCCGGTGTTGGCGAGCACATCGATAATTAAGGGCGAGCCAGAAGAAACGGCCATGGAGGAAATAAGCAGGGTAAACATGACAGAGAGGGTTACTCAACACCGACCGCAAACGAGGCGCGAGCGGCTCAGCCCCGGTGAAAAACGAGATGGCAGGAGTGGTGCACATGGGTAATGTATGGTACCGCCAAGAGACACACACACACACGCGCACACGCACACACACACACACACACACACGTTGCTCAAATTAATTGCTTTACTTGGAGAGACTTGTGTAAGAACTACATGCACAGCATCCAATACCTCAATACAGGGTCAACTATACTAGTACCATACCACTAGTACCATACCACTAGAACCGTCCTCCTACAATACAATATTTTTAAAAAAAGTCGAAAGAAAAAAAAGTCAGCTCTATAGAGGGGTCAAATGCGAATGTGAATGAACACACTGTGTGTACACACACACACACACACACACACACACACACACACACACACACACACACACACACACACACACACACACACACACACACACACACACACACACACACACACACACACACACACACACACACGGCAGGGTGCGGCCAGCTGTTGCTCATTGTGGGCTCCCACTACGAGAGTTGGGCTCCACTCAGCTATTTAATCCCTCCACCATCGGGGCAGGGGGGTGGGAGGGGGGTGGGGTGGGTGGGTGGGGGGGGGGGTTGTGAAGGGCAGAGGGGGTACGGTCCTTAATGACTGAAGAACTACAAACAACCCCATTTTGTTCCTGGAAGGACCGAAGTTAAAAAAAAAATTAAAAAGCCACGTTTCGTTCTCGCTACTGAGTTCAAACTACGCTTGGCACCACAATTTGAGGAGATGTTAAAGAGGCCGGATATTACATGGGGATTTACCAGGGGAGAACCTGTGTGTGTGTGTGTGTCTCTGTGTGTGTGTGTGTGTGTCACCAGAGTCACATGACAAGACTGAGGCACAGTGTGAGGAAAAAGAAAGGGTGGGGGTGTCGGTCTACCCATTCATTCATTCATTCATTCATTCATCCAAACCTTTTATTTACACCTCAAGGTTTCCCTCATTGTCAGAAACCAGTCAGAGAGTAGATAACTGAGAGTGTCCACCTTGAAGCTGTGTAGCATGTGGTCGCTGGACAAAAATCTTGCCAAAAAAAAACAACACAGATTTTTGAAGTTCAGAATAAACCGGTGGGACTTAAAGCACAGCAGAGCTAGGAGAGTGGAGCTGGTACCAGGGACTGTAACTAGACTCTGTAAAGACACACACACACACACACCAGCGTGGGGGTGTGTCACATCTTTGAGGAAAATGGCAAATGAACGCCCATATGGTCGCCACTGCTACATATCTGCAGGATTAGCAGCAGTGCAACAGAGGGGGGGGCGGGCGCACGCACACACACACACACACACACACACACACACACACACACACACACACACACACACACACACACACACACACACACACACACACACACACACACACACACACACACACACACACACACACAGCAGATGGCCGGCAGGATTGTCCCATTCTAAGTCCCCGGCCTATTCCTGGACAGGTAACATTAATCCTATTAGTCCTTCACAATAAAAGTCCCTCCTATTCCCCAGGATGCAATACATAAGTGGCAGTGGACTCCCTGACAGTACAGACACAGCTCTGCCGCTCAGAGGGGACACCGCGGGGGGGGGGGGGGGTCGTGTTCCTGTGTCCATCTGTCATGGTGAGTGGACAGTGAGTGGCTCAGTCACAAGCAGACAAGCGTCAGGACAACTTCCTGTCACCCTCAAAGCGACATGGGAGGGGGGGGGGTAAGAGGAAGGGAGAGGCATTGTCTGATTTCACACTCTGCACCCCGGGGGGGGACTGTGGACTGTGGTCGCCTGGGTTACACCTGACAGCACCCTGATCCATGTTGGTGTGGCTGTACACATGACGAGCACCACCCGGCACGCACAAACTCAAACACACAAAACAAGTGAGCACGACGGGTACGAAAGACGTCGTTTATCCTGCGCCTGGCGCCGCGACGAGCCAGGTGAGCGTTTTTTGGGACTGGCACTGATACATGGCGGACAACTGACCAATGGGAAGGAGGGAAGGAAGAAAGAGAGAGAGACATTGAAGAGAGACAGAGACAGAGAGAGAGAGACATAAAGACAGAGACAAAGACAGAGACATAAAGACAGACAGACAGACAGAGAGATAAAGACAGAGACAGAGACAGACAGAGACAGAGAGAGACAGACAGAGACAGAGACATAAAGACAGAGACAGAGAGAGAAAGAGACATAAAGACAGAGACATAAAGACAGAGACATAAAGACAGAGACGTAGTCATGGCTGTCCTTCCGTAGACGCGCAGGGATAAACAATAATAAAACAGGAAAAAATGCAAGAGTTGACCGAGACAACGAGAGGACCGTAATCACACGGCAGAACAGCTCCGTCATGTACTAACCAATCACACGCGTCATGGACTAACCAACAGCCAACTTATGAACACAGCCCACCCAGTATCCCTGAAAAGGGGACTTCCAGTCCGTCTCACACAAAGGAAGGAAGCAAGGAAGGAAGGGGAAAAGGGAAGGAAGCGAGGAAGAAGGCAAAATCCCTTCCCCCCGCATCCCCCTCTCTCCCCCCCCCCCCCGCCCCCCCCCTCCATAAATACTCTGGTTGGCGCTGAGACCCAGGCCACGCCCTCCAATCCACCTGCTAATCTCACCTGGTCACGCCAGCTTCCAAAGCCCCCCCCCCCCCCCGACCGACTCCGTCATTGTTAGCTACGGCCACGCCCTCCCCCCCCTACCCCTCCCTCCCACCCCCTCCCACCCCTACCTCCACCCTCGTGACGGAGCCAGGGGCTTCACCCACCTGTACTGATGCTCTGCTGCTGCTGCTGCTGCACGCTGCCGACCGACAACTCCATAGCCCCGGCGGTGAGTGCGGGCGCGAGGCTCACAGTCGGTCGACGGAGGGGAAGGCGCGCGGGGGGGGGGGGTGTGTGACTGTGTGGCAGCCGTGGGCGGCTCAACCATTTAACGGCCTTGCTAATGCTGTACTAAGTACTGACTTAAGCCAACCACAAGAGCAGGGCGCCCTGGGAGGCTGGGAGGGAGGGAGGCGGGAGGCGGGCGGGGCACGGTGGTGGTGCTGGCCCTCCCACCTCGTAGGTAATATGCGGCGGGGGCTCACTGACCGCCCCACCTGGGAGAACCAACGCCCCCACGGGGCAGCGGTCCTCTCCCAGGCAGACTCACTCTGAGTCGACCTTCTTTTTAGGGATATAAACTGAATAACTCCAATTTTTCACGGTTGAATAATCAGTGGGTGGTATGAATGGATAATCGATTATTCGATGTGTGCCGACGTTCACAAAGGCAGCTGTGGATCATCGGCAAGAAATCACTTAATATCTTAAAACGCAAAAAAAAAAAAAAACAGTGATCAGTGTTTGTGTTGTATGCATGTACTGTATATTAATATTTATGCTTGTGTATTGTGTATATTGTTTTTCTGTACATGATTAATAATAATAAAAAAAACTAATAGTGCTACAGAACCAACATTAGTTCCGTCCGTTAATTCTTGTTTATTTAAATAGGAAAAAATGTTAACGGTCCAAATGTTAAAAATTCTTCTTTTTAAGCAATCTTCAAGCGGGTTGGTTTCAGACACAAGTCGGACGTGTGTTACGTGGTAATGATGATAGTTAAAAATATATATATCGATCTTGTATTGTTGATTCATTCTTACTATCAACACACGTCAGCTTAAAAAGAAGGCGACTTAAAGTGAATTAGCATGGGAAAGGACCTGTGCCCCATCGACGTTCATTCTATTCCTTCAGGTGTGTTAGGGTTACTAGGCCTGTCACGAGAACTAATTTCACTGGGCGATAAATTGTCCCAGAAATTATTGCAATAAGCGATAATATTACCGTTTTGAGACCATTTTCAACTAATATAATGATAATGGCATAATAGTGCAAGTACAACCTTTCAAAGATCAATAAACTGTTATTTCTGAAGAATATTTGACACTGGAACTGGCTGACATTTTAAATATCCAAAATAAATAAACAAAACAACCAAAAACAATAAATACAATTTAAATAAAACTACATGAAGCAAACTACAACTGTCAGTGAGTGCGCACCATTTGAACTGTCCTGTTTGTATGACTAAATGTTTGTCGACTAAACGGCCCAGTGATTGTGGACTGAAGACGGAGACGTCCCATGATCTGTTGTCATTTTTTTTTCGCAGCTCGGGAAAACTGCATCTGATGATTAATGCTTTAGGTGCAGATGCATGTTTGTTGTATTGGCGCGTTTAGTTTCTACCATTTTACAACAAATGCGATATATACCGGCTCTCACAGGTTAAGTGGTTCACCGCGGTCATTGGGTTTGAACCCGGAGTGCTCCCACACGGCAGCTGTCGCGTTCGGCTCTGAAACCAATTCCGTCTTTGTTTTTCATTCCTCCAAATCTCAACTAGCGTTTTCTCTTGGCTTGCTGCTTCCCACGGGGCTTCCATGCTGCACTCTGGCAGAGAATGTCTCTAGGAAGACGGGCGTATAGCCGGGCTCTGACTCTGTAACGCCAGAGCTCCGCCTCCACACAGAGAGCACGCGGCTGACCAGTGACTGACAGGACTCGAGGGTTAACTCCTCGTTACGCCAAGGAAGCCAGAGGGGGTCTGTGGAGGCCGCTGCTCCGGAGTGAAAACTCTTGTCGTCCAGTCTCTTTAATAATAGAGGGAGACACGAGAAAAAAAGAAAATTTAAAAAAAAGCTTATTCATCGCGGACGGCAAAATTATCGTCTCATTTTAATTTATCGTGCGATTAATTGATTTATTGCTGATCGCGACAGGCCTAGTGGTTACCATTGACGCAGCATTGACGCATACGTTCCACTGAACAGCGCAGCTCAGGCGATATGTAGTCAGTATATATATATCTATGATATGTAGTCAGTATATATATATCTATGATATGTAGTCAGTATATATATATCTATGATATGTAGTCAGTATATATATCTATGATATGTAGTCAGTATATATATATCTATGATATGTAGTCAGTATATATATATCTATGATATGTAGTCAGTATATATATCTATGATATGTAGTCAGTATATATATATCTATGATATCTAGTCAGTATATATATATCTATGATATGTAGTCAGTATATATATCTATGATATGTAGTCAGTATATATATATCTATGATATGTAGTCAGTATATATATCTATGATATGTAGTCAGTATATATATCTATGATATGTAGTCAGTATATATATATATATCTATGATATGTAGTCAGTATATATATCTATGATATGTAGTCAGTATATATATATCTATGATATGTAGTCAGTATATATATATCTATGATATGTAGTCAGTATATATATATCTATGATATGTAGTCAGTATATATATATCTATGATATGTAGTCAGTATATATATATCTATGATATGTAGTCAGTATATATATATCTATGCTCCCACCTGCCCTTTAGCTAGCGCCGCGCTGCGTTCAGCTAGCGCCCGTGCTACGTTCGGCTAGCGCCCGTGCTACGTTCGGCTAGCGCCCGTGCTACGTTCGGCTAGCGCCCGTGCTACGTTCGGCTAGCTCCCGTGCTAACTCCTCCCGCTAACGCTGGTCGAGCACTACAAACACAAATGGGGGCGATAGCGACGATGCTAATGATGCCTTTTACCTTTTTATTTTACTGTCAATGGAAAACGTAGAAACAAAAACAACAAAACAAAGCCAAATTGGAAAAAAAACAAAACACAATTTATTTGCCAGACCAAGAATGTTTTTTGTCCCCTTGCCATCAGTACGCAGGTTTTCACACACAAACAAAGGGCCTGTGTTGTGGAGTGTTTTTGTAATAATAATTATTGTAATAATTTATATGATACCAACACTCTAATTACACACGTGTCATCAGGAAGCTTCTCCAGGAGCCACTGGAGCACGTTTCACCAAAATGAGAAGCAATCTCTCAAGACACACACACACACACACACACACACACACACACACACACACACACACACACACACACACACACACACACACACACACACACACACACACACACACACACACACACACACACGGCTGGGAGAGAGAGGGAGAGAGCGAGCGAGAGAGAGAGAGGGAGAAAGATGCAATAAGAGAGAAACGAAGAGGGATGTTTTCATGAAGTGCCAATGGCCACATCATCCTAACGCGTCCCTTTGATCGTATCGTACCTGCAAACGACCCATTTCCAAACCGAAAAGCAAAAAGAAAAGCACAAAAAAGCGTGAATAAACAAACATGCATGCACCGTCGCGGTCTCCACCACCACCACCACTGCCATCCCCTCTCCTTCCTTAAACGTGGAGATTATCGCCCTCTGATTACCACCGGAAACCCAGGGTTGCCTAGCAACGCACAATTAAGGAGTACGCTTTGAGAATCCTCCAAGAAGAAAAGAAAAAAAAAAAAGGGAAAGGCCGCACGGCCATTATCCGATGAAATTACCCGACGAATGTCATCGCCATGCAAATGAACAAGTTCTGGTGTGTGCGAGGAACAATGTTTAACTCGCCGCGCCGTACCTGAAGAGCCACGCCGGGCTCTCAGCGTTTTAAACGAATCACGAGAGGGGAAAAAACACGTCCACACACACACACGGACGGACAGCCCAGTCCCACCAGCAACCCAAACTCGGAGCCTCCCCCCCACCACCGGGGAGCCGCTGGCGTCGGCTGTCGAATGGTGAATGGATTCTGCATTTTATACACAGCGCTGTTCTGACCAGCGGCCGCGTAAAGCGCTGTACAATGTGGCCCAACATTCACCCTTTCACGCACACATTCACACACCGACAGCGGGGGGGGGGTCAGCCCTGCAACGGGGGACAGCCGGCTCATCGGGTAGAAGTTGGGGTACTTGGGGTGTCTTGCTCAGGGACGCCTCGACATTCGAACTAGCAACCTTCTGGTTCTACCCACCGACCCGCTCTACCTCCTGAGCCACAGGGCGTCGCTTATGACTCAAGGAGGCTGGAGGGAGGGATCTGGAAGTGTGTGGGTGAGGGTGGACTATTGTGTACGCTGCATTTGTGTTTCTGTGTGTTCTTGTTTTTTCGTTCTTGAAATAGGTCCCAGTTCCTTTGACCCCTCCCCCCCCCCCCCCCGAAGACCCCCTAAGACACATACAGAAGCACATGAGCAGCACATGGTCAGCATAGAGTTGGATCATGTCGTTGGATTTACCTTAACCAGATATACACACCCCCTCAATAACCTTAATCTTTGTATTTAGCAGGTAGAGACAGAGAGAGACAGAGACAGAGACAGAGAGAGAGGGAGAAGGAGAGACAGAGACAGAGAGAGAGAGAGAGAGAGAGCGAGCGAGCTGTCCACAGCACCTGTTAGGCGGGCTTGCACGGCCCACAGCGTCGTTAGGACGTTTAATGGACTGCCTCTCATCAGCAGCAGGGGAGTAGACTGCCCACTGACCGGGGGGGCGGGGGCTCTGGCCCTGCGTTCAGCCCACTTCATCTCATCTCAACAAGAGGACGAAGCCTAGCTGGAAGAACAGCCGCCAGACCGTTTGGACGACGCCCAGAAGAGTAACACATGAAATAAAACCGTCCTGGTGACTGAAGAGTGAGGAGAACGGCCATAACACACACACACACACACACACACCAAGCAGAGCTCCAGCACAAACACAGCACAGAGAAGAGAGAGAGAGAGAGAAAGAGAGAGGATGGTCATCTGTGAGGTCGCAGGAACCAGCGATATGCTTCTCTAACACGACTGCTCCCCCAATCCTCATCGGCACTGCTGCCACTAAAAAATCCATGCAAATAAAAATAAATACATTTGAATACCCAAAGCCATGAAACACTGCAGCCCATGCAGCTCCGTTAAACAGTCTGTTAGGAAAACGCTGGCTGAGTGCGTCCTACAGAATAGAGAAGGACATTAATATAAATTATCATTTTGATTTGAAGGAAATACATCTCCATATATATATATATCGGCTCTGATATCAAACCGACTTGGGGGGAGTACGTTCAAGATGGCTACACGAAGAAAATGTCAATGAGGGCCAAGATGTACGCGCGTGTGTGTGTGCGTTTTAAAACCACTTCACAGCCCTTTTTGCGTGGCAGTCAACAGGCTGTGTGTGTAAGGCTGGTGCCGGTTATAGCCAAACACAAATACATCCGATTATCGTAATTGGCTTGGATGCCATTAAGCCCCTGATTAGCAGAGAGCGGTGTAAAACAGAGAGTGAACATAGCTGTACAAACAAGCCTTTCCACCCGAGATAGATGGCCAACGTGAAGCAGCTTGACGTTTACCTACTGCGCATTAATGTGTGCATTCTTGGGTTGAACATTCATTTAGCCAGGGTGCGCTACACTGTAGTTTCTATTGAAAACGTCCCCTTCAAAAACTAAAGTAAAATATCGACACGATTTAGTAAAAATAACATGACGAGATGAACTATGCCCAACATACCAGAACGAATGGAACCGAGCCCATGAACAAAGTCATCACAGTAGAGTAGAACGCCTGCTGAGCTCATAAAAGCGCCTTTCCCAGTGAATATATACTAATCGAGACAACAGAGCCGTTGTCATCTCTACTCAACTTTATATTTGAAACAGTCAAACTACTTTAGAGACACACATCGTCGTAATAATCCACTCAACTCGTATGCATCACACTCATTTATAAAGACTGCGTCTACTCAAAGAGGAGGAATATTAAAAAAAAATTCTGTAGCGTCAACCTCACCTTTTACTGTACCCTCGTCTTTTAAAGCTCTGAATAAAAACGCTTTAGGGACTCGAGGTCGACAAAACGCACCAACGAGACAAGGTCACGCCGAGCGCCCACTCGAGGACGGAGGAAAGGACGAAGGAAAGGACGCGGGGGAGGAAAGGAGGTGAGGACAAAAGAGAGCACTGGGGGGGGGGGGGGGGGGGGTTTTACTTGTCTCCGGCGTGGCGATCATGGTGGAGACTATGACGGGCGGGCCGGTGCGTCGTCCCATCATCTTGTTGCAGGTCTGCCCCTGGAGGGTGGGGCCGGTGGCCATGGGGGCCGAGGTGGGGTCGGGGGCCGCCGTCATGCCCTTGCGGAGCAGCTGGGGGCTGTGCATGGGGCTGGGGGCCGCCATGTTGGGGGACAAGGGCGCCATGTTGGGAGCCCTCTTCATCAGCTCCATCGGCGAGTAGGACCCCGAGAAGGTCTTGGGCGCGCAGGGGGGCCCCGGGGCCGCGACAGGCGCCTGCTGGCCCATGGCGGACATGGACAGGGCCCGTGTGGACGTTGTACAGGGGCCTCGCCAGGGAGACCGCCGCGTTCCCGTACGGCCCGGGGCTCATGGGGTAGGCGGCGTTGGTCAGCGGCCGCTGGGCGCCGTAGGCGGCGGTCTCCAGCAGGTGCTGGGACGGGGCGCTGTTGGGCCGCCGTCCCAGGAACTCGCCCATCCGGGGGGAGATGGCCTGCATGGCGTGAGGCGGCTGCTGCTGCTGCAGCTGCTGCAGCTGCTGCTGCTGCATGAGGCCGCTGTCCATGGTCAGCCCCTGGCTCTGCAGGTACGCGTCGCGGTGGCTGAAGCTGTTGGAGCGGGGCCGCGCCGCCGCCGCCGCCGCCAGCTGCCCGCCGCCGGCCTTGCAGCTGAGCACGGCGCGGGACAGCAGTCGCGCCTGGCCCAGGTTGGGCGTGACCGAGCGCACGTCGTGCTCCTCCATCATGGCCAGCATGCCGGCCGAGTCGAAGCCCTGCTGCAGCAGCAGCGTGATGGTGCTCTCCGCCAGGCCCTCGCCGCGCAGGAACGCCAGGAAGCCCTGGTCCGCCATGCGCTTGGGGTCGCCGGCGCCGCCGGGCACGCCCGACATCATGCCCGCCGTGGCCGCCATCATGGCCTGGCTGGGGTCGTAGTTGGGGTCGTACGGCAGCCGCTGGGAGGCCACCGCCCCGTAGGCGCGCTGGAGGGCTCCGTCCATGCCCTGAGAGGCCGCGTCCAACGCGAGGCTGCCGGCAGCGCCGGGGTGGCCAGGGTCCAGCGGCAGGCCCCGGAGGTCGCTGTAGTGCTGCTGCTGCTGCTGCTGCTGCTGGGCGGAGAGAGACAGAGACGCCGGGCCGACGGAGGCGTAGACGACGGAGGGGAAGGAGGGCTGGCCGCCGTACACGGAGGGACACGGTGAGCCGCCGGCGATGCGCAGCGCGTCTGGGATCAGCTCAGAGCCCAGGGATCCTCTGTACAGACGGCTCAGCTCGAGGGCGGAAGGGGGAGGGGGTGGAGGCGGGGGAGGAGGGGGAGGAGGGGGAGGCGGGGGAGGAGGGAGGGGAGGAGGAGGAGGAGGGCCGGGTCCTGCAGCGGAGGGGGCCGCGGCGGGTTGTCCTTGATTCCACCCGGGCCTCGCCCCCACCACCGCGGCTCCTGCACCGTAATGCGAGGCTGATCTGCTAAGCAGGTGCTGGCCGGGCCTATAAAAGCCGGGCTCCTCGGGTGGCTGGTTCAGGCTCACGGTGGACTGGTAGTAGTCCTTGGCGGGCGCCACGGCCCAGTCCGCCGTCGTCTCGCCGTGGTACCGGTTGCTCCTCATCTCTGGCACAGAGTTCTTTCTCAGCAGCGTCTGACCGGCGGCGGGCGGCGGCGGCCGTAGACCGACAGCGGAGCCTCGCCGGCAAACTCCTCGGGGTGCCTGAGCCACACGCCGCCGTCGCCTCCGCCCGGCCCTACAGAGTTCCTCCGCGCCGCAATCGTGCCGCAGTGGTGGCAGCGGGTGGCGGCGGCGGTGTCCAGGTGCGGGTGGCGAGCGCTCCAGTCCAGACCACAGAGGCCCCGAGCGGCCCCCAAACACGGCTGCTCGCCCGAGTTGTGCATCCGTGGAGACGACGACTGCAGACTACGACTGCTCTAACAAAGGGGGGGGGGGGGTGGGGGGGGGGGGGGGGGCAGCGACGGAACAGACGCCCGGTGTTCCCTTTCGGCTCTCTGGTTTCACCCCCACGGTTCCGCACTAATTGGAAAAGGGAGGCGTGGCCGGCGGAGGTGAAAAGGCAAAGTGCGCCGTCCCCCTGCTTATACCTGATCTGCAGATGTACATTTGTTACATCGTTTCCCCCCCCCCCCCCCCCGGCCTCATATCATGTAGCACCCCCAGCGGAGCTCGGGACTGAATTATTCAGCCCTCGAAACATTAGCACCTCGGGAGGAGAGCGTGGAAACATGAACGCGACACACGCACCCCACAAACACGGCAGGAGAAGACGAGCACGGAACACAAACTATGAATTAAAAAGTACACACACCTCGTCAAAGGTCAGGTCTGAGACGAGTCCGTTCTGTGAGCCGCAGCGGGGGAGAGG
>NW_028178674.1:0-12500 GCF_964030765.1 Micromesistius poutassou | reverse complement strand
TTCTCCCTGAGAACCTTTAACATTTTTGGAATTTAGCAGACACTTTTACTCAAAGCGACTTGCTTCATACACACAGCGACGGCGGAGTCAACCATGCAAGACGACAGCCAGCTCGTCGGGAGCAGTTAGAGTTAGGTGTCTTGCTCAGGGACACGTCCATATCCACTTGGAGGAGCCAGGGATCAAACTAACAACCTTCCGGTTACAAGTTAACACCACTCTATATCCTGAGCTAAGCCAAACCTTCCATGCATGCGTCCGGACATCTGCTGGAGAGTCCTTTTTTTTCGTTGCGGGGGCTTGGCATTAAACGTTGAGTAATTGCGGCGGGAGCAAAGCCGTTTCCCGAAACCGCTGTAACCGCTCGGGCAATTTGTGTCTCCTTCGTCTGACGAACGTGTCCTGGCCGGATTAGCTGTACCCGTTTAGTTGAAGGGTCCCAATGCTAACAAAAGGATTTATGCCCTTTAAAGCACGGTCCGGACACGCAGCCGGTCCACGCTAAACGCCCAACGGGGCGTACTGACGTATGTACTCTCTGCGCTTTTCACTTTTCACAATCCCACCGTGTGTGTCTGTTTCTGATTGTGCGCTTATTTGGTTTTATCACTGTTGAGTATGTTGTCAACACTGTAAACACTTAAAATGTATTATAATAAAAATAATATAAATACAGTCGTTCTTGTTTAACCTTGCTCAATCCAGTCATGTATACATTTCTTTTTCGCGGGGGGGGGGATGACATGAATCTCAAGCAATGGGTTTGAATAAACATCAATGGATAGTGATACACAACAATAATGATAGCGACTCCCCGAATGAGACGTAAACACACCGGTTTCCTAAGACGGTGCTTTGGGAAATCGTCCAACAGGCAACAGTGTTTTTTGGCCAAAACGAGAGTGGAAAAAGTCGCGCGGTTTCTTTCGACGCGTGTCATAAAACTAAACCGTCTCTGAACGCCGGGGCCCATTGGACCCCACCCAGCCGTCGGCTGGCTCCTTTAGCGTACCCACCCCACCCCTGGAGGGCCCCCCCCCTGACCGCCGAGTCCGTCGTTATGGCGGTGCCAACCTCCCTGCAGCTTAAGTCCACTCATTTAAATCAGCTGTATGCAATAAAAAATAAACCCTGGCTTTAATTTTCAAACTTGTGCGAACGCACTCGTGTTTATCTACGTTTGTGTTTTTACTCGAACACGGCGCATTGCTGTACGTGTGTGTGTGTGCGTGTGCGTGTGTGTGCGCGCGTGCACGTGACGCTAAGCTGCTCCTAACTCGGGTGGCCTTGTGTTTGTTTTAGATGTTGCCTTGGCAACAGCTCTCACCACTAAACGGCCACTTTTGAACGTCTGCTGCGGCTGTAGTAAGTACGCTTTTATGACGTTAACTCCATTAGGAGGAGGCAGACCGGGGCCATGTGGATCTTCAGGGCCATTAATATCTTGCGTTTAAATGTCAAAGGCTGCGTTTTTTGTTTTTTTGCGGTTGGGTGTGTATTGTTAGGTTTGATGTTGGGTTTGTGTGTGCGTCAGGTTTGTGTGTGGTGCAGTTGTTATCGTCCTTCTCCCCGGTAGCTGGGCTTCATGTGAGGTGGACGGTGGACAACGCGGCAGAACACATCGCAGGACACGGAGACGCCGTCGTTCTGGGGTCCGTTAAACCGACTTAAAGTCCGAATCAAAAGGACGGAAAAAAACGAAATTTAGATTTTGCCCGATCGATTACGACGTGTTATTCATGTCTGACTGCTGGCTAAGTCCTCTGATTCTGTTGCACGTTAACTCCCGACAATTTTACGTCTCACGTTACCTCAGCCGACAGAAAGCTTCACTAGAGTAACCGACGATACAGGCAGAGAATATGTCGGAGTGAGGTTTGTCACCGTACCGTGACGGCAAACTTAATCTTCCTCGGTTTTACAAAGGCTCATCTTTCCAGGCAACGCCTGTTCCTTAGTCAACGAGGATAGGGGTAAAATATCCCGAATGAGATCCTAAACGTCGGAAAGCCGACAGCTTTACAGACAATCAAGGACAAGCACAGTTGTTTCCAGACTTTCCCGACGATGACATCACCAATGTTAATCGGCTCAGACAGCTCGATTGCCCCCCCCCCCCCGGCCCGGGGGAGGGGTATCAGGCAAAACACGGACCTAGGGATGATTCCCACTCGGGGGGGGGGAAATCACGAGTCGGAATGTGACACGAAGCAGGCATGGGATAAGTGTCCTTGTGTTACCAATCAGAACCATCCTTCGGCTCTCTGGTTACTTTTCCGACAGTTAATAGATTCTGAGGTACATGCGTGTATCCGGGGATAATCTAGACTCAAAAAGGGCAGTGTGACTTCCACATGTTCTGACAGTTCCCCCAAGTCCTCTCAGCCCGGCAAAAGAGACTCAATGGTGTGACTCACCTGGTTTATTGCAATCTTTCTTCGGGGTACCAGCTGCCGTCCTGGTTCCCTCTCTCTCCTGCCCCCTATTGTCCACACACCAGCAATGGCCGCTGGAGCCGTCACACTGTAAAAAGATACCATTTTGTTAAAGTGTTAACTTGACACCCTCTCCTTTTTAGATGGTTTAGCCAATGACATGAAGGGGAAAACCTACATGAAGCATATTGGCGTTTTCTGTTCTTGTATCTGTATAAATATAAGTATATCTGTATAATCTTGTTCAGAGGTGCTGATGGTCAACAACTGTCCTATGCTATTAAGTGTATTCCCAGAGTATTGCTCAATCAAGGTAGCTAGCTGTCTGTGGCATTAATGGCATTAGTCTAGTCTTAAGAACTTCACCATGCTGGGGATGTTCACCTGTTGGATTTTGTACTGTCCTTCTGCATCACACTCGGGAACAAAAGCACCCAGAAGAGGGTGTCCTTCTGGACTGGTGGTCTGGACCCCGTCTCTGTGGTGTTCACAGTGGGTCTTGGGACGCGCCGGCTCATCTTGGTCCAAGACAAAAAATGGGGGATGAATACACAAATATTCACATCCTGTAACCGGACCGTTCAACAAGCTATTGTCGATTCAGGTCAGCAGGATGGGCTTCTCCTGCTTCTGCCCGGTCTCACCTGGTTTGTAACAGTCTCTGGGGGGTGTACCAGACGCTGTCCTGGTACCGGCTCTCTCCTGCCCCCGCTGATCCACGCACCAGCAATGACCAGTGGAGCCGTGGCACTGTGACAAAAAACCAAGACGAGGTTGGTCAATCGCTTCGGAGCTTCACGGCAAAGTCGTCTCTCAGAAGATACTCAAGAGTCGACCGTGTGTAGCAGAGGTGTGTCCGGGCACCGCAACGTGGCCCCAACACTGACCTGTTGGAGTCGGTACTGTCCGTCTTCGTCGCAATCGGGAACGAACGCACCGGGGGCAAGAAGTCCCTCGTGACCGGTGCTGTGGACTCTGTCTCGATGTTGCTCACAGTGGGTCCTCGGACGCTCGGGTTCATCTGAGGGAGGGCCGGAGAGAGAGAGAGAGAGAGAGAGAGAGAGGGAGGGAGGGAGGGGGAGAGAGAGAGAGAGAGAGAGGGAGAGAGAAAGAGAGGGAGGGAAGGAGAGAGATGGACAGAGGGGGAGAGAGAGAGAGAGAGAGAGAGAGAGAGAGGGTCAGCAAATGCAAAAAGTTACCCAAAAGTAAAATTGCTTAAAGTAAATCTGAAAATGATTCTTCCATTCTTTCAAATCTATTGCACTCTCACGTCATTTCCGTCTATTGCTTTCCTTCTATTTCTTCAAGCCCATTTAATGGGTGGACTTCATTCCCCCCCTCTTAGCTACATAGTCAGGCGGGTGATGAATCACAGGAACACTGGATCAGTATCTCCATACCAGGTTTGTCGCAGTCTTTGGGCGGTGTACCAGGTGGAGTCCTGGACCTGGCTCTCTCCTGCCCAGCATTGTCCACACACCAGCAATGGCCGGTAGAACCCTGGCACTAAAATAAAAAACGACATGATACCACAATGATTAGTATGAATTACACGTGATGGTGTATGAGATTTCCATGGATATGAAGATGCTTGTGTTAGACTACAATTGCATGTAAAAGATTTGGATGTATGGCATAAGCTATCAGCACGCACAGTAACAGACTTCTTGAGTAAGGTTGAATTTGTTGTTATCAAACATTCAAATTTAGGTAAGCGGTGATAATGAAAACGTTGAATGCTAGTGAAAAAGTTGTCAATGAAATGTCAATGAATCCGGACCTGTAGTGGTACGTATTGTCCATTAGCATCACACTGGGGTACAAAAGCACCCAGGATGGGATATCCCTCGGGACTGGTGGTCTGCACGCTGTCTCTGTGGTGCTGGCAGTGGGTTTTAGGAGGCTCGGGTTCCACTGGTCACGAAAGAAAACATCAAACATGGGGGAAAAAATAACAGTTATGGCTGTGTTTCTTGTCCATCATTATTTGTCAAATATTGAGCATAAATTCTTAATATTAGCCATTCTTAACCTCGAGTCAGGCAAAGGTGATGTCTCAATGAATGATTAACGCTAGCTAACATTTTAAAATGATGTTTTCAATTTAGTCTCAAATGTTGTCAATATCTTTTTTTCTGAAATATATGTGAACCATCGATTTTAATTTACAATGTTCTGCAATTCCAGACTTATAGCAATGCAGTAATGTTGAACGCCCACACCAGGAGCGTGTCATCTGCATATATGAGCATCTCTAGTCGGGATGTTAAACACAATGTGCCCTACTGGGTTTACCCGTCTGACTTCTCACCTGGTTTGTCACAGTCGATGGTCTGTGTACCAGCTGGAGTCCTGGTTCCCACTCTCTCCTGCCCCCTATTGTCCACACACCAGCAATGACCAGTGGAGCCGTGGCACTGAGATAACGAGGATGATAACAAACAAACAATCATCTAAACAATACGGTCGACGACTAGTGAATAAATGAACAAAGAAAGTCGGAGGCAAAACGAAACATCCTTAAACACATTCACCAGTGAGTGGATGGTGGGTTACCTGGAGTGGTTTATATTGTCCGTATGCGTCACACTCTGGAACAAAAGCTCCAAGGATGGGATAGCCCTCTGGGCTGGTGGTCTGGACCCCGTCTCTGTGGTGTTCACAGTGGGTCTTGGGACGCTCCGGCTCATCTGGTAGATAAATACACAAACAATCAAACCGTTACAAATCAATTTTGAATATTAACTTCAACTCCTAAGTCAAGAAATGAGACAAGATCATGTTTTAGTGGGTTTTTTTCAAAAGTCACATAGCGGTTCTAGAAAAAAGGTATTTATGTTCAGTTTTTAAGCAGTGTGTTACTATTGCCACTGCCGCTGCCTAGCGAATGTACCAGCCTGCTTACCTGGTTTGTTGCAGTCCACAGCGGGTGTACCAGGTGGACTCCTGGTTCCCACTCTCTCCTGTCCATTGTTGTCCACACACCAGCAATATCCAGTTGAGCCATGACACTGGAAAACATACACATATGTTGAATGTTTCGGAAAAAACACTGAAATGGCACTTGAATTGTTCTTAGGATTGTGTAGCGTTTTATCCTAGCTATCTTTGTTGTATACAGGGAATGGGTTAACCTAGTCATTGTTAGTGCTTGGGCACTTTGTTCTATGAAAATCCTAACTGTACCGACAGCGATAAATTGTTTCTTCTTCTGTACTTATTGTAAGTTGCTTTGGATAAAAGCATCTGCTAGATGCCCTAAATGTAATGTCAAATGTAGATGCATAGAACTGAATGCATAGAACTGAACACCATCTCAACGTCACTCACATCAGATGAAGAATCAAGGGATTAGTTGAAACCAAAGTCTGACGGGGGTCAAACAACACATTCAAGGACCTGTCATCACCTGTAGTGGTCTGTACTGTCCGTGTTCGACACACTCTGGCACAAAAGCTCCGGCGATAGGATAGCCCTCTGGGCTTCTGGTCACAACGCTGTCTCTGTGGCGTTCACAGTGGGTCTTGGGTCGCTCCGGCTCATCTGGTTCAAAGAACAGAGCAGGAACGTTACCGAGCGGTTACAAGTTCACTATGAACGTACGGATGGCGCATTTGTTGCACATGTGCGGTGGAGCATTTGTAAGAACTCCCCATTTGCCCCCAAGAACCCTGGACCTCGAACCCATAATGTTCCTCATATTGCACATTTCAATCCACTTTTTTAACTTTATTTTATATACACAGTTTTGATTTGCCTCACCTTTCAGAATTTTTTTTGCACTACTTAGAATTTTTTTTATGTTACATGTCACATATTTTGGAATTGACAATAAAAAAGACAAAAAATTGACTTTGAACCCTGTGGCTGCATGGACAAAAAGACGATAACCGATATTAGGCGCGTGGGCCTGCGTTGTACCTGGTCTGCTGCAGTCTGTGCTGGGTGCATCGGCTGACGTCCGGGTTCCCGCCCGCTCCTGCCCGCTGTTGTCCACACACCAGCAATGGCCGGTGGAACCGTGGCACTGCGATGAATGACAACAAACGACAATCAACATGTGTGTTCCCGTTTAAAAAAAACAGAAGTCTAATTTCAACACACAACACCTGACCTGATGTCACGCTACTGTACCTGGAGTGGTTTGTACTGTCCATGTTCGTCACACTCTGGAACAAAAGCTCCGAGGATGGGATAGCCCTCTGGGCTGGTGGTCTGGACCCCGTCTCGGTGGTGTTCACAGTGGGTCTTGGGACGCTCAGGCTCATCTGGTGAGAGAGCAGCGTTAAGTTAAGATGTTGTATTTTTGAACATGTGTACTTTTGTGTCCCATTGATCAGGGAGTTGATGGAGGAAGGAGGGAATGATCAGGGGCGAATCCTGATCTAAAAGGCGTTGGTCGGTTATGTTGTTCCTCAGCCAGGAAGCCATCCGCCGTCGTCGAATCTCAAAGACGAGAGGGGTGGGACATTTACGAGAGTAACGAAGGATGTCCAAACTAATTGTGCACTGTGTCTATCGCCCTCCCGAAAGGAGAGGCCCATCCAAATCTTCAACGACCGCAGAGTTAGTGATATCACCATTCCAGATTCTCAAACAGCCTTCCAGCATGAACCACTAAGGTGGTGTGAAACAACCCTGTTTTCGACTCGGATGCACTCTCCCGGGTACTCTCCCTTACCTGGCTTATCGCAGTCTGTGGGCGGGGTACCGGGTAGGCTCCTGGTCCCCTCGCGCTCGTGTCCCCAGATGTCCACACACCAGCAGTGGCCCGTGGAGCCGTGACACTGCAGATGGACGCATTCAATTCAATTCAATTGTATTTGTGTAGCCCTCGATCACCATTACCGTCTCGAAGGGCTTAACAGGTCAAATACTAATGACACATCCATGGTTCTCATTTGAATCACAAGCTCTTAAACCAAACCTGCAGCACTTTTTAAACAATGAAACTCCACAAGGGAGAAGGTAGGCCTGGGCAATATGGCTGAACGACATATCACGATATAACTTGATCATATTGATCGATATCGATAACTATTGATCATTTTAATGACATAAAAAGACTAGGAATTACCATGCTGGATTTAACCACTTCTGTTTAACACTTAATATGACCTTCCACTGTTCTTCATTGATAAATACTCCAATGTCGATACGACAATGAAAAACACACACACAAAGATTGTAAATAAGTACGGAAGCGTGTTTGTGTAACAAACCCAGCTGCTAGATTCAGTGGTCCAGTCTCATATAGATATATATTGAACATGTTTTGTATTGATATTGATCAAAAGTCTATCGCAATACGATCATTTATTGTTTTATTGCCCAGGCCTAGGAGAAGGATAACAACACGGCTGCTTCCTGACCTGTAGTGGCGCGTACTCCCCGCGGGCGTCACACTGAGGGGCAGACGCCCCCGGGATGGGGCGTCCGTCCGGGCCGGTGGTCTGGATGCTCTCCCTGTGCTGCTCACAGCGGGTCTTGGGACGCTCCGGCTCGTCTAGGGTCGGAAAGAAGTTTCCGAGATATTCGGTCATAGAATACACACACACCCCCCCCCCCCCCGGGACACATTGTGGACGTGAGCTCGGATGGAGATTCCACAAGGAGGACGGTGTGAGGAAGTATCACGTTCAGGGCTGAACGATTTGAGGAAATAATAGAATTTGCGATTCTTTCCGATATTGCGATTGCGATTTGGTATGTGATTTTTCTTTTTAAAGTTTGTTATGTTCTGTATTATTCACTAAACACAAGCATTAAATCATTCTATGGTATGAACAACACAACATTGGAACCAGTCAACATATAAACTGCTCTTTCCTTAAGCCAGGCCTTTGTGTTGCGATGAATTGATGCATGAATTATTATTACAACTTATTTAACTATTGAATTGTAAAAGAAAAATAAATACAAATCTTACTGATCTCTAGTCAGTAACAGTAACAAATCCCCCCCCAAAAAAATGTAGTTTTTTATTTTTGTAATCGTAGCCATGGAGACTTGAAAATCGCGCTCTATTACATTGCGATGTCGGTTTGAATTTGATGAATCGTTCAGCCCTGATCATGTCGTGCGTTGCCCCTTACCGGGTTTGCTGCAGTCGACGGGAGACTCCTGAGGGGCCGTCCTTGTGTTGGCTCGTTCCTGTCCCTCACCGTCCACGCACCAGCAGTATCCGGTGGACCCGTGGCACTAGTGGTTGTAGGGAACAATCAGGACGTTGACGAAAAAAATCGGCATTTCGGTACATCCCTAGCGGTATTTTCCCATGGCGTGCCATCGTTTGGAACGACAAAAGAAGGAAGAAAATCATTTTTCACCTGTTGGGTTTTGTACTGTCCGACCTCGTCGCATTCCGGAACGTAAACCCCCAGGATGGGGTACCCCTCTGGGCTGGTGGTCTGGACTCCGTCTCTGTGGTGCTGGCAGCGGGTCTTTGGACGCTCGGGCTCTTCTGGAGGAGATAAACACGAGCGTGAATGTGTGAGTATAAAAGCGTTGACAGCCGGGGCCGCTGATTAACACAGAACGTTTACGATCTCGTGCGCTAGTTCATAACACATCCGTTTTTTACGATCGCACCCCGTGAAAGTTTACGATCGCGTATAACGTAGGGGGCCCCGTCGGTTGTAAAGATCACAAGGCGATGCTTTCTGGTGGGAACAACAAGGGACTTGGGGGCGGGGGGGGGGGGGGGGGGGGGGGGGGTGGATGGGGGGGGGGTTGGAGTCTGACCTGGTTTGTCGCAGTCTGTGGGAGGTGTGCCGGGTGGCGTTCTGGTGTCCGCTCTCTCCTGCCCCCTACTGTCCACGCACCAGCACTGACCGGTGGAGCCATGGCACTGCAACGAGTTAAGTACTTGATTCAATCAAACATGATAAAATGATTTTAAAAAAAGAAAAACAGTGGGCAAAGTGCATCAAATCGATTGTTTGAAGGGCCCCTGTGTTACCGCTGAGCGTGATGGGAATTGGGCAATGACGAGCCATTTCGAAATCGACCCTCTGGTGACATCACACCTGGGAGTGTCCACCCAGATGTATGACAGATGGATCGGCCCGGCCTCTTAGTACGTACACCACTGGGTCGGCCGCTAGGGTCTATCCACCCCTCACACATCTGGGTGGTCACACCCAGATGATGTTTGATAAAGAGTCGATAAGAGGCGATGGTAAATGGACTGCGTTTATATAGTGCAATATCGCCTGACATTCACCCGTCCATGCACACGTTCACACACCGACGGCGGCGTCAGCCACGCGAGGCGACAAAGCCCGGCTCGTCGGGAGCAGTCGCGGCTGAGGGCGCCGTGCTCAGGGTGACACCTCCACACCCAGCTAGGAGGAGGAGCCGGGGATCGAACTAGCAAACCTTGCGGCTACCAGCCAAGTGGCCCCTCGACGGAGCCTGGGTGTGTTTGAGTTCCAGGGCCTACCTGCAGGGGTCTGTACTGCCCGTCGGCGTCACACTGAGGGACATAGGCAGTCAGGACGGGCCGGGGCCCTCGGGGCTCCACCGCGCCCCGCACGCCGTCCCGGTGCTGCTCACAGCGGCTCTGGGCGCGGTCGGGACGTCCTGTGAAAGCGAGGGGGGGGGGGCGAAGACACACACACACACACACACACAGAGTGGTTATGCAAGGCAAGGCAACTTTAGTTATACAGCTCTTTTCATACACGAGGCAGACTCAAAGGTGCTTCACGTTGAAACATGAGTCATCGAATAAAAATTAAATAATAAGAAAATAGAGAAGTGAAAGAAAACAAAGAAAGTGCAATGTGTTTATTTAGCAGAGAGCTAAAGCAAACATACAATAAAATCAAGTAATAAAATGAAATAGTTACGTCGTGAATGAATCGCTTTACTCGCATTACTGACTTTGACCAAAGGGGGCGCTGACACTACGATTGAGAACCACTGATTCCAAAGAAAAACACAACCGCAACAACATGACCGCTGTGCGTCCGCAGCGCACACTGGACATCCCCGTACCGTGTGGGGAACACTGGAAGCCGTCGCCACGGAAACCGGGATGGCACTGACAGCGGAAAGAGCCGGGCCCGTTGGAGCAGCCGGCGTCGGCGTGACAGGGCGACGACTGGCACTCGTCCACGTCTAAGAACAACACACCACACGGACAGACAAAAGACATCTTTACATGTTTCACCTTGGGCTTACTATGAGGACGATGACACAGTGGAATGCTGCGTTCACTGGCGACCCGGACTACAGAGAAGGGTCTTTTTTCCATGAGATTTCCATGAGAAATGTGGCGTTCAAATGCCGTCCGGCAATTCAAGATTCAAGATTCGAGATGTTTTATTTGTCACGTGCGCCACAATTACAGACGTGAGTCGCTCGCAATGACATCCTTAAGTCTCAGTTCTCCTTCAACAGTGCAAAAATAGAAAAGTAAGTATGAAAGACACACAAGTAAGAGAGCTAAGCCTAAATAAATAAATAAATAAACTACAGTACTGGACATGAGTAGTTAGAATAAAATAAAAATATAATAATAACTGTGATATATAATAATAACTAAGGTATAAGTATATGCAGCATAGAGTGAAATGTAAACAGATATTTTTATCCAGGTGTCGACTGTTATAAAGTGGCACAACGGTGAGCTAGGTAGCTCAGGAGTGCAGCAGTCTCAACAAACTACTTTGTTGATCCAGTCATCGCTTTGGCTAAACTGACTCACTCCTGACTGCAAGAAGTGGTCGCGAGATGTTTGTCGCTTTTTTCACAGCTCACACATCACACACGCACATCAACACACACACACACACACACACACAAACACACTCACACACACACACACACGCACACACACACACGCACACACACACACAGACAAACAAACGGTTATATCACATCTTGGGTATGATGTACCTTTTCCTCTTGTCTGAAGGAGTGGCAGAAGACAAGGTGAACAGAATTGGAATGGCTGGAAGGCATTTGAATGCCGTGTTTGTCATGGAAATCCGGTGGGGAAAATATATGTTGCAATACACCTTGCCTTCTGCGACGTCTTCAAACAAGCGGAAAAAGGTAGGACATACCAAAGTCATGACATAACCGGATAGGAACAATGAATGGGATCCGCCCAGTAAATGCCCAGTATAAACTACGGTGTCTTAATAATGTAATAACTAATAAACCATGTCATATAAACATCTATCACCGAATGAGCTACACCCAGCATATGTCTTATCCGTCTCCTTCTCTCTTCCTCCCTCTCTCTCTCTCTTTCTCTATCTCTCTCGCTCTCTATCACTTCCTCTGAGTCTCCCTCTCTCCCCCCCCCTCTCTCTCTCTGTCTCTCTCTCTCTCTCTCTCTCTCTCTCTCTCTCTCTCTCTCTCTCTCTCTCTCTCTCTGTATTTCTCCATCTCCTCACACATCTGTCATCATGGCCTCATCCTCCTACTTTATCTTCCTCTTTCCCTTGGCTCCTGTCCTCCCCCTCTCGTCTCCCTCCCCCTCCCCCACGGCACACAGCTGTGCAGCACCAGTGTTGTGGGAGAAATGATCTGTTGGTGTTCTAGGGCAAAGGGTGAGGGCACACAGGAAAGTGTAGTTCTGCTTCCAAGATGAAACTAACAACCACAACTCTGGAAGAAGCACATGGAAGGAATATTTGAAGGGTTTGTTATTTAAAGAGAACCCCACTCACTTAAACATCACCGCCAAACCTTCTCATGGAACACAACACAAACACAAACACGCCTCAACACGAATGGCCGCCGCACTTGTCCACCACGTACCGACGCAGGAGCGGCCGTCGTAGCTGAACTCGTAGCCGAAGTGACACTGGCACCGATGGGACCCTGGCAGGTTTACGCAGTCAGCGCCGGAGCCGCACGGGGCCTGGCCCTCTGCACACTCGTCTACATCTGGAGGGAGGGAGAGAGAGAGGGAGGGAGAGAGAGAGAGAGAGAGAGAAAGAGAGAGAGAGAGAGAGAGAGAGAATGAACAGCTAGGTGGTGAGAGATGTCATTACTTTCTAGGAAGAGAAAAGCCCTTTGAAGCTGAGATTCCTGTGTAAACAGCAT
>NW_028178675.1:2500-11199 GCF_964030765.1 Micromesistius poutassou | reverse complement strand
GGGGGGGTTTGATGTAAGGGGCGGGGGGGGAGGGGGGTACGACAAAGGCAGGAGTTTTGAATGTCTTTCAATGAAATGTTATTTTAGGATTTCTTTGTTGGTTTTTCGTTTTTTTTCATTCTAGAAAAGGAAGTGATCGCACAGAGAAAGTAGAAAACTGTGCGGTTCGGCGCGGACTAATGGTGTGTACAAAGGGATCATCTGTCCCACTGTGACGTGTACGAAACAAAAACGACAAAACTGTTTCCACCAAATTAACTCAAGCAGAACCCACAACAGCTAATTCTAGTCAGTGTCACTGAGCTTCTGACCAAATAGATCCATACTCTCTCTCTCTCTCTCTCTCTCTCTCTCTCTCTCTCTCTCTCTCTCTCTCTCTCTCTCTCTCTCTCTCGTAATGTTTTACACTTTTACACAAACTAATCCTTATAGGCGGTCACCGTCATGGAGCGTCTGTTTGATGGCGAGGAGCCTCTGGTCGAGCGGTCGGTCGGCGTCAGACCAGCGTGTGGTCGGGCTCCAGACCGGTCGGGTTGCATGCGCTGCATTTGGATACTGACACCAAGATGCTATGCAAGGAAAGTGTTTTCAGCCCGTTGTCGTCCTATAAAAAGTAGCCTGTTGTTTACACGCATCGAGTTTCAGCCGATTGTCGACGCCATGTCATGTTTGTCCAGCCGGAAGCAGGTTCTTTTTGTCATTGATCTTTGGTTTCCTTCGGGATGTTCGACCCGACCAGACGCCTTGATCCAGGGAGGGATGGGATTTTTTCTGGTCCCATAGGAAGTAAAAAAAATTAACCGACAAGACTCTGTGAATTCAGGGAATTATTCAGCGTGGTTCCTTTAAACAGTACGTCTTCTAAACAAATCCTTGTGAATCTTCTAATTGAAAAAAAAATGTTTTATAGCTCAGAATGTAATGAAAGGCAATTAATTACCATGCAGTCTTTATGCTTACTGAACTTTCTTTGATTAAAAAAAAGAATAAAGATGTGCAAGTTGAATTCACGGTGTTGTTCACCTTATTGTCTGGCCTTACTGAATCACCAAATAATTGGAATAGAACTGACAACATTGTACCTAATGGTGAAACATTGCCCCCATGTGGACAAAAAGTGAGAAATAAAATCTTGTGTGGAAGCATATCACTGCCATGCTATTTGTATTTTAAAAGTCATTACATTTTGTTTATTGAAATGTAAACAGCATTGAATTCATTACATTTAAATTTTATACTTTGGTCATCTGAGTTTATTCGTTTTGAATTCTCCTCTTTGAAATTCAAACATGGCATTTTAAGTTGAACCATTTAAAAAACACTACACATTAATTTGTTTTTATAATTCTAAACATTATGGCATTTATTTGCTTCTATAGTTGTGAAGTTATTGCTATGATCTTAACATAATACATTCAAATAAGAAAAACAAATACTCAATTTACAAGAAAATGGATAATTAATAAAATATAGTGGTTAGACTTGTGGTCGAACAAACTAACAGACTAATGGTCATCGAAGTGCTGTTTGGAATCTTTTCGGCAAACAGAATTACTATGATTCATTTTGGTGACAAAGCAATTTCACAATTGCAAATGTTACATATTTTTTAGAAACCAATTACTGATTTGATAAAGTCTAAATAGATAATGATAATGTCTAAATTAAGCAACTGCTGTCTTTTAACAGCAGTAAGTCTATTGAGCCATGGGGACATGAATACATGTAGTACATACATATCACTATGCAGCTTTGAATATATTATGATGCATGGAATACCTACATATTATAAATTGTATCAAGCATATTATCAACAAATAAATTACCTTTTCAATTTCTCTACAATACCATGGCATGTTACAGCTGTAAATGTAAATGCTAGTTGATTTCTAAACAGTTCCTTTCATGCATTTTGTAATGCATATTATAATCAGAAATTAAATAAGCTGTTTAATAAATATATGGATCTATACAGACTTCCTATAGATATTTCACATAAATGCACAATTAAAGCATACTACATGGTTTTTGAAGCCTCTATTCCTACATCTGATAGCCTACATAATGGAAACCTATTGATCCGGCATTGCTACAATCTGAACATACGCACCAACCCAGAGAGAAGCCGTATACAAAGCCAATGCACACACGCAATAAGAAATGATAAAAGACATGTCCTTTTTAATTGGCCCCACAGGACTGCAGACGATGCCCAACGTTTCAATCAGCTGGGGGATGAGGCTGTCAATCAAAGCTCATATTTATAGAGGAGCCGCCAAGCTTGTGCTTACTCAGAGTAGCCGTCCAGAGACAGACAGCCACTCAGAGCAGCCGTCCAGAGACAGACAGCCTCCCATCACCGCCCGGCTGCTCCTCTCAACAAGTTCAGCAGACGCCTTCCATTCAAAAGGGACTTTCAGTCATTGAAACATCGTAAATCTTTCACACTTCTCCTTCCGTCCCCTGGTCACCTCCAACGTCTGACTTTTTTCTCGCCGTCCGCCGCCGTCACCCCGTCACCATGGATACCAAGCCGCCGGGCTCGGACAACGGCACGGTGGTGAACAGCAGCTCGGTGGACCAGCGCTTCTTCCTGGACCGCGGCTCCTACCAGCACCTGGACGTGGGGGAGCTGCGCGTGGCGGTGGCCTCCCTGCTGGCTGTGCTGTGCGTGGCCGGCCTGGCCTGTAACCTCAGCGCCATGGCCGTGCTGCTGTCCAACTCCCACCGGGGGAAGCTGTCCCTGGTCAACGCCCTCATCTTCAACCTGACGCTGGCGGACGGCGTGCTGCTGGCCTTCAGCGTGCCACTGCGCGCCGCCGCGTACCAGCGCTCCAGCTGGACGCTGGGCTGGCCCGCCTGCAAGACGGCCGACTGGCTCTTCCAGTCCTGCATGGTGGCCAAGAGCTTCACGGTGGCGGTGATGGCCAAGGCCTGCTACCGCTACGTGTCCAACCCCAACAAGCAGGTGAGCCTCCGGCCGGGCTCCGTCCTGGTGGTGCTGCTCGCCACCTGGCTGACCGCCTTCTCCGTCACCGCGCCCCACCTGCTGTTCGCCACCCTGCGGCGGGAGAGCCGCGGGCTGGTGTGCGTGATGGCGCCGCCGCCGGAGACCAGGGACTTCATGTGGGTGTACGTGAAGGCGTACCCCCTGGCCGTGTTCTGCCTGCCCCTGAGCTTCGCCATGCTCTACTTCTGGAAGGCGTACGGCCGGCGGCAGCGCCGCGCCACCAAGACCCACAACCTGCGCGCCCAGATCCGCTCGCGGAAGCTGACCCTGATGATCTTCAGCCTGACGGGCGCCATGGCCCTGCTCTGGCTGCCCCACTGGGTGGTGTGGATGTGGGAGCGCCACCTGGCCGAGAGAGAGAGGGGCGAGCAGGTAGGCTCCTCTCCTCCCCTGCTCCTCTCGCTCTCCGCTCAGCTGCTCACCTTCTCCCTGTCGCTGGTGAACCCGCTGGTGGTGCTGTCGCTCTCCGAGGAGTTCCGCGAGGGCTACCGGGGCCTGTGGAGACGGCTCACCCTCCGCAAACAACCCCCGCCCAAAGCCAAGCCCGGGCCCCACAACCCCACCTCCCTGATGTCCCCTCACCCGAGACCCGAGACCTCGGGCCAGCGCAGAGAGGGCGGCCCCCCCCGGGGCTCCACCACGTCCGTTCACGGCCCCAGCGCGGAGCGTCTGCGTCAGCCCCCGGAGGTGGAGGAGGAGGGGGAGGAGGAGGAGGAGGGATGCGGAGGCGGCGGGACGGAAGGGGATGAGACCAGCCTGAAAGACGGCATCGCGTTGCCAGATGTGGAGCAGTTCTGGCACGAGAGAGAGACTGGATCTCTGACGGACGAGAACGACCCGGTCCCCTGGGAGCATCAGGCAGGAGCGCAGAGTGGAGGGGCGGCGGCGGTCTGATCTCTGTGTTCGGTCCTCAGACACCAGCGGGAGACGTTCACAGCACAAGTAAGACGTCAGAGTAGTGTGTGTTTTATCAACAGAGCAGAGTTTGTGGTAAAGGTATTTTAGGGATTCAGGTATTGTATTTTGTTTGTCGTCGCATTTTTGATGGTTGATATTAAAAGCTTTTAGTAAAAGGTGACAAATATGTGAAATATGATGTAGAATAAAGGCTGCAAGCTGTACTACTACTGTTACTGTGGGTATACCTTGAGGTAAATATTGAGATAAATTGAGTCAAATGTCAATTAAACATTGACATTTTATTAGTCTCATAGGCCAGCCAAAGAACAATTTAAATAATGATAGGTGGTGGTGTAAAAGTGTATTTTGTCATATGTATATTTGTGTAATGATGGTTATATTGTCATGTGCTTTTACCAATAAAGTTAATAACAAAAAACTGTTAATCTGTCACTCCCATTCCTGCATTGATTCATCAACATCTATTATTACTACATAGCTGTGTTCTTCTCTCTCACTTAGGCGAACCAATTCATATCGATAATCAATCTAATGGATCAATTCAACTTAATTTCATTGCATTTCTGAAATGCACACACAAAGGCTTGCACCCACACATGCACATGCATAAGCGCACAGCTAACGACAGGGATCAGACAGGGTCAGATGGACCCCCTGTGGCCCCTGGTCATTAAATACATCTTCATAAGGGCAGATTAGGCTCAGCGGGGGGTCTCATTAGTGGCAAAGGGCTCAGCTTTGAACCGGTGCCAGGTCGTCTCCCGACCGTTGGGGGACACATTAGGGACGTTCTCTTCCACATCTCTTTCACATACAAACCTGATAGGTCAAAACCCCACACGATGGGGGGATGGGGGGTTGAAAGATAACAGGAAGTGATGTCACAGGTGAGGTGTGATCGATATGCCTTACCAGCATCCCGGCAGAGAGCAACACACTGGTACCTTTTGTAGATTCTCTCCAGCTGAGCTGCTCAGTACACTAGTACACTAGTACACTACTACACTAGGACACTAGGACACTAGTACACTAGTGCACTAGTACACGTCATGGGCTGGTTTACTAGACCAGGAGGCGTTTTGTATCCTGAAAGAACCGACGGGTCAAATGAAAAGTAAGAAAGACAAAGAGAAGGCAAAGATACATCATATTGAGGTCATTATTCTCCCTCCCTCCCTCCTTCTCCCTCTCCCTCCCACATGACATTTTCCTCCCATAAGTTATTGATGCTGACCTTTCTCCACCAGAGGAGGGATCACGTGACGGACCACTTAGCCCCGTCGTTAGTCCCAGAGCAGGCTAGCATTAGCCTGGAGACCACCAAGCCTACCTGATACCTGCTCCTCAGCTCAGGGTCCTTCTGCGTTGTATCTTCATGCAGGACTGATGGAAGGCCTCGTGGTCAGCATGGTGCCACCACAGACCCGTACTCACATTTCAATTGATGCGTCAATAACACAAATAATAAACACAACTGTGCGGGAAGAGTTTATTTTAGTGGCCTGTACAGTGGTTCCCTCACGTTTGTGATGTTTAAACACGTAATAGAAGTAATGCTGAATCTCCCAAGCGACGTTGTGGCTTCACCACGCGCAGAATCCACAGGATTGCGGCGGATCATGTGTGGTCAATATATATATTTTTTCAAACAAAGGATCTATCTAATCTAATATCTAATATCTGTCCCTCACCCCAATGTCTAGACGAAGTGGAAGCAATGGGAAGACTCAGCTAGAGTGTGTTTGTTGTTTGTGGTTCTGTGTTTTCACATGACTTTATGGATTTATTGACTTTTTTGCATAGGCCACATCAATTACTCGTGAACATAGGGAGCCAACACAAACCAAATTAAATTCCTACCGTGATTCTGCAGTCATGCAGAACAGCACATTCAGAGTTGCTCCAGCGTTAATGGTGCGCTGGTATTGCTGTACTGCTCAGTAATACGTTAATACGTCATACAGACATTAGCCCCGCTGAATGAAAGAATGGAAGTGAAAGATGTAAATGGTAAGAAGAACACAGTACACAATGGTATCACATGGTACAAGGGTATTAAAACACTGATAACATAATGGGAATAGAGTGAACAGGGCTGGATTAACCATATGGGTAACATTTGTTACTGTCTCTGTGCATCTGTGGATTATAAATTGTCTTCATTTAAAAGCACTTGAGGACCATTGAAGCATTGAATAGTTAGGCATACAGTATGCCTCTGTATTGAGTTCTATAAAAAAGTGTTTGAACATTTCATCATAATTGCTCATTAAAATGCACTTGATGATGATATACACAATGCAATTATTGTTTTTAGGAGGGGGGCGGGGGGTGAGGGCACTTGCTGGTGACCAGGGGCCCGTTTATATGGCCCTGAGAGTGAAGGTGACCAGGGGCCCGTTCATACGGCCCTGAGAGTGAAGGTGACCAGGGGCCCGTTCATACGGCCCTGAGAGTGAAGGTGGATGTGGCACGGCAGCGGGGCATCCCGCATTACAGATGACCCACCACAGAGTCTTAATGAGGTTGTCTTAACGAGGTTGCCTTAACGAGGTCGTTAAGCACAGGTGGGGGAGCCCTGAGCAGGTTAGACTCCACCCTGGCTGTGCGTCGCCCTCCCGCGGTGCGCGGGGAGGGCTGGGGTGGCACGCCCCTGCGTTTAAATGTCTCAGCCAATCCTCCCCTCTAATGAATGACACACCACAGGAAGTGACATGCCAGCCATGACTAGCTAATTATCCCCAGCAGGAGGGGGAGGGGGAGAGAAGCGGGGGTCACTGCTGCAATTAGGGAGCCTATATGTGAAGCGTGCTCCCGTTGGCCGGGGCCTCGCTCGCCCCCTGCAGGGCGCTCTCTCTCCCCCTCCTCTGCCTGATGGATGGAGACCCTCACTGGGCACCCGGTGAACAGGACGGCTGGTTGGCTACGTGTGTGTCAGCCAAAGAAATCAATTTGTGTTTTGTGTGTGTGTGTGTGTGTGTGTGTGTGTGTGTGTGTGTGTCAAAGCATAAGAAGGGTGAGGTTCATGGGGGGTCTGGTGTTGGTATTTAAAGAGGGCTTTTGATTAGAATACTTCAGTCTTTCATGTCTGGGAGACATCCAGCGATGTGGAGAGCAGTCACCTTTAGCTGTCAGTACTCTCTGGGGGCGGGGGACCGGTTCTGTTGGTCTCCAGTGAAGCGGTTGATAGTAAGTGGGCTGCACACTGCAGAGTCAAGCCTGGGAGGCCGTTGGGAAATCACCAAAAAGTAACCTGTGGGTCTGGACACACTGAGGCAGGGGTACTCAAGAGGAGTGAAAATCTTGAATCAAAAGGTATATCAACCTAACTATTTTCTACAAATCTTTCCAAAAAAAGATCAGCAAAATAAAGAGGAATCTCGTTTTTTGTGAGGGAAAGTTTGAATCGACACAGAGGGTCGGCTACTGAAATAATAAATTGTTGCCCAAAGAAGATGTGTTACAATGACATCTATCGGCCGAGTTTGGTAACTACCCCTTTCGGCATTCTTTTTTGTGTCCTGGCATACTAGATATATTCTATTATTTGTAGTCTGCAGATTGTTTAGACTTATTGAGCATTTGCTTTTGGGATCTAGTGTATACATTAGCTCAGGAGGTAGAGCGGGTTGGCTGGTAACCGCAAGGTTGTTAGTTTGATCCCCGGCTCCTCCTAGCTGAGTGTCGAGGTGTCCCTGAGCAAGACGCCTCACCCTGACTGCTCCTGACGAGCTGGCTGTCGCACTTCGTGGTCGACACATTCACACACCGACTCCGCCGTCGGTGTGTGAATGTGTGCATGAATGGGTGAATGTCAGTCAACACTGTAAAGCTCTTTGGATAAAAGCGCTATATAGATGAGGACCATTTACATTGAAGGTCAAAGAGTCGATAACGGTTGGTAATAATGGTCAAATATGCCAACATACACAAATCAAGTTTTATAGGTTTATTTGAAATCCAGTTGAAGGCACGGTGCTTTGGACTGCCTCTACGTTTGCATAAGTGTGCTGATCAGGTGACATACCACATATGGAAGTGTTTCAGCATGTAAAAATAGTGCATGTACACCCCAGGCATTTACACTGCAAGTAATTGGCCATGGAAGCCTTATTTCTCAACAGAAAATACATTCAGTAACTTAATATGAACTAAATATGAACCACATTTTGGATGGTCTAAGGTCATTCCGACCATAAATAGATCAACGTTTCCTTTCACAGAGCTGTGAGACTCTCAGCATCTGAAACACTGAACACAGCCAGGACTGTAAATCAAACACAGATGTGTGTATTGGTCCAGTCCATTCTCCTTCACCGTTCCCCTTGGTGAGTAAACCCACGGCTAAACAACACTGATAAAACATGAGGAGGTGAACCAGGCCGACAACAAGGACAAAGACCTGATGGTCCCTGTCTCGACCTAAGAACCAGAAGTCGCTAAAAGTGCACCACATAAATGAAATACATACCCTTGAAATACACTGATATATACAGTTATTGCTACATATTTTAAAAAACAAACAAAGGCGTCCCTCGTTATAACCATAAGCATACACACGTACACAAAGCATGCATGACCTCCGATGATTCCCATGAATCCAGCTCATTGCAACTGATCCATCAACACAAATGAAGCACCACAGCCACATGACAGCCATGTGTTCTTAATATAAGATATCCCCTTTAAGCTCGCTCGCCTCGTTTTCTGCATGACTCGTACGCAGGCTGCAGTGTAAACATACAATCACTTCTTGTTTTGTCCGGGA
>NW_028178676.1:15000-19377 GCF_964030765.1 Micromesistius poutassou | reverse complement strand
AGGGGGGGGGGGGGTGCAAGCAGAGGTGGCGTATGTGTTGCACGGCCTCTCCTAAACCCTCCCCCCCAGAGCCGCCGCCGCCGCCGCTTCCGCTCCTATCACCTCGTCCTCGCTTCTCATTTCCTCTCCTCCTGAACGCACTGGCTGTTGCCTCCGTGATGTAACCCAACTTATACACCTATTGTGTTTGCTGGTGTTTGTGAGTGTGTGTGTTAGTGTGTGTTAGTGTGTGTGTGTGTGCCCTAGCATCTGTGTGAGTGTATGTGTATGTTTGTGTGTGTGTGTGTGTGTGTGTAGGTGTAGGTGTGTGTGCGTGTGTACAAGCATGTGTGTGTGTGTTAGTGTGTGTGTGTGTGTGTGTGTGTGCCCTAGCATCTGTGTGAGTGTATGTGTATGTTTGTGTGTGTGTGTGTGTGTGTGTAGGTGTAGGTGTGTGTGCGTGTGTACGAGCATGTGTGTGTGTGTGTGTGTGTGTGTGTGTGTGTGTATGTGCAAGCATATCTGTCAGGAAGAGGGCCGACAGCATAAGAAGCCGAAGGTCACGACCCATGCTATCCATAATGGTCTTCTTCCAAATCCTGCAAACCCGCTCGTGTAAGGCAGGACTTACCCTTGTCCAACCAACACACTCCAACACAACAAGCCTTTTGATGCTGATGTTGATGTTGATGGGAGCTAAACAAATAACCCCCGAGTTGAAATAGACGTACTGCTTCAACAGCTGCCTAATGCCGCTATAACTGGCACAATTAACCGATAAAAGACAGGCAGTGGCAGAAAACGTATTCTCCGCAGTGGCAGAAAACGGCAAGCCCTTCCGCCAACAATGAGAACAAATTGCTTTTGTAAGTGCACACACAACTCACAATCGGAAAATAACCCCAACAACGTCGGGCTTCGCCGCCAAAAGCGGTGACGGATTGGAAGGCAAGGCAAGTACATGTGGTACAGGAAGTCGACCAAAATGCTAGGGTTGGCTTCATCGCTATTCATGGTTCAGCCTCCTCCCCTACGTGAAGGACAGTATTACATACTGTAATCCAATAATCTGGTGTAACGCAAAACCGCACTAGAAAGGACGTTTTTCACAATCCAGATTAGGCACACTTACCTTGTGGAATAGAACGAAAGTCTTAATCAGCTAAGAAAACCGTACTAGTTGGAGTTTCATGTCACTGAACCAGCGTTAATATTCATGCACTGCGATCATTACCCCAATAAGTCCCTCATAACACCCAAACTGTGACTGCGCCTCTCCGTTTTACACCGGCGCGGCCCCACCAGCCCTATATGGAATACGGTTAAGAATACTTTTTCTCCAATCGATTCGACTCCCCCCCTTGGGTCAGCTCCCGGAGCGGCGCGCTAGGCTGCCTCCCTCCAACCGTCCTGGAGCTCAGGGACCAGCCCCGCTGCTGCTGCTGCTGCTGCTGCTGCTGCTGCTGCCGTCCCCTCACCGCCTGGGCCCGTCCCTGGGGCCCAGGCAGGAATAATCAGTCATTAACTGGTGCAGCCCCAGCCCCAGCTCCGGCGTGTCGTGTCCCTGGATGGATCAATAGGCCAGGGTAATTAAAGAGATGGCTGGGAAGGGAGGGGGGAAGAGGGGGGCACCTTGCCGGTAAGTCCACCGCAGCGATGGGATTCTGGTAGCCAGAGTGACTACAGCGCTGACACTGAGAACTCTGCCCGGGCGAGGGGAGGGCCGACCACACACACGCGGGCGTGCACGTACACGTGCACTGTGACGCCGTGCACGATGGTGTGCACGCACGGGGGCGGGCGGGGGTGGGGGGGTGGGGTCGGGGATGGGGGGGGGGGGGGGGTGGGGTGGGGGGTGGGGGGGGGGAGAGACACAAACAGAGACGCTCTAATGAGGAGTACACAGCGAGATGTGTGTGTGTGTGTGTGTATGTGTGTGTGTGTGTGTGTGTGTGTGTGTGTGTGTGTGTGTGTGTGTGTGTGTGTGTATTTGTGTGTGTGTGCATGTGTGTGTGTGTGTGTGTGTGTGTGTGTGTGCATTTTTATTTTTATTTTATTAACCTTTAATTTTCCCAGTGAGATTTAAAATCTCTTTTTCAAGGGAGTCCTGGCCAAGAAAGCAGCATAAACATAAAAGTTCCACATTTAACATTTAAAAAACAAAATTCACATTTAAAATACAATACGAGACACAAAACACAATAAGACAAATCACAATAAAGCATCAATTCCATTTGTCAGTAAGTCAGTGCTCAGTAACCGGACATGTTACTGGTTAAATAGTCCTTAATCCTGCTTTTGTAATTGTTCATGGTGATTTGGGATTCCAGTTTAAGGTGATCCTGTAGCTTACACCAAGATGAGGGTGCAAAAGATTTAAAAGAACTTTCACCGAACGTAGTGCGTGTCCGAGGAACGTTATACATAATAAAACTGCTAGACTGAGTGAAACGAGTACTAGGAGCCAGTTTGTTCTGGGAGCCAGTAGAGAACACAAATAAGGAGGTAGTTTGTGCAAAATTGCCTTATAAAGAAACATATACCAGTGTTCCATTCTACGGATATATATAAGGAAGACAGACCAACTTTCTCATACAACTTGCAATGGTGCGTTCGGAAACCAGAGTCAGAGACAAATCTTAATGTTGCATGGTGCACAGAATCTAGCATTTTCAGAGACAATGAATTTGCATGCATATATAAAATATCTCCATAGTCAATAATGGATAAAATCACTGCTTGGACAATTTTCTTCCTGGCACCAAAAAAAAACCAACCTTTATTTATTTTTAGTAAGGCACCCAATGTGATGTTCGAAAGAGAGATTCTCTTCTAGGAAAAAGCCCAGGTATTTGAACATGGGCTTGGGTGGGCATGGGCACATGGGTGGGCATGCCCACACTAGGGATGTAACGGTATGAAAATTTAACCTCACGGTTATTGTGACCAAAATGATCCCGGTTTTCGGTATTATCGCGCTATTTTGTGTGTTCAATATGTTCAGAAAGCACTGATAGGCCTACGGAAACTGAAATAGTTTTAAAAAAAAAGTGTTTATTATATTTATTTATATATTATATTATCAAAAGTGCAACTTTTAACATCAAAGGAACAAGGGTTCAGCATGTAAACAGCTTATTTATCAGGAACATTTACAGTAGTGCAGGTTTAATCAATATGTAAAACAATAAATTTAAACAATATGTAAACAATTACTCGCTCTCCGTCTCCCGCCGACACTTCCTCCGCAGATCGCCGTGACAGCAACCTCCTCCTCTCCCCCGCACAGCGCCCGGCTACAACCGATAGCGAGAGTTGTTTTGTACTTTGACACTTGTGTATAAATACTAGGCTACTACTACGACGACGGCGACTACTACTACTTAAGACAGAGGGATCTGAGATCTGGTTAATTTCCCCGCACATCAGGCTTGAGGGAAGCCCAGGCTGATCGTCCGCTGAACTCCTATATAACGGAGTTAGTAACTGAATTACTCTATAATAAAAGTAACTAGTTATACCAGGGAAAGTAATTATTTGCGTTACTGTAAAAAAAAAAAAAAAAGTAGCTTTGTAGATGCGTGTGTCGTTGTGGGATGCTTCATTAAATTAGAGTTGCTTACAACGATGTCGACAAAGTCTTTGCTCCTGGACATAATGTTCACTTTACATGCACATTCTTGCCTTTGACCTCAATGAATTTGAAGTAGTGCTTATATCTCCACCTTGAAAATGCCAACTTTTCATTGGATTGCTCCGGACTCACCATTTCTACTGCTTCATCGAATCTGTTTGGTGTTTGTGTGTGCGTGTGCGTGTGCGTGTGGCACGCGTATCCTGGCTTGTGTGTAAAAACACTGGCTCCGATTGTATGAGGGGCCGTGTGGGACATTATTCAGAATAAGCATGCGCATACACATATGAAACCAAACTCATTCACATACTACTGAAGTGTTTACTAGTGTACTAGTGTTTCAGTTGTGTATGTAAAAGCTTTTCACTTGTATGTGTGTGAGGTTTTCAGTATAGTATGTGAATGGTTTCATATGTGTATGAGAGAGAATTTTTCAGTTGTGTATATGAGCACATTTTACTAGTACGTGTGAAAGCATTTCAGTAGTCTATGTGGGGGGGGGGGGGGGGCCGCTCCGTGATTGGCCGGCCCAAACGGCCCACGAGAAGCCGCGGCCCTTCTGGCATCTGCCCAAATGCCAGACCGTCCAGTCCGTCACTGTTGAAATGAAAACGGTAATTGTTATTGACAACATTTTTATCGCGGTTTACCGTTACACCGGTAACCGTTACATCCCTAGCCCCACACACGCACAAACACACAAACACTGTATGCAGGTATATGAATTCGCACATGATAGATGCCCAGGAATTTGACGTGCGCCG
>NW_028178676.1:0-12500 GCF_964030765.1 Micromesistius poutassou | reverse complement strand
TAAAGCTCAGCCGATCTATCCCTTGAAACCTGGACGCTGCGGAGAGGGGGGATGAGTGGTGGTTAGATATTGGTCTGGGCGTGCCCGTCAGAGAAAAAGACGTTTCACGAAGTCGGGAAAAAAATACAAGAGAGAGAATGAACTATGACGGCCATTGATCGCATCGCCCCGCACACACTCTGCGTAATTGTAGGGGACGGGAGGCAGCTGGGAGACAACAGCGGGGTCAACAGTAACGTCTCTAATTCCTGCCCGCGGCTCTTTGTGCGGCCGCAGAGAGAGTCTCCATTGACACGTCCGAGTCAGATGGCGGCGGGAGAAAAAGGGGAACATAGAGACACATAAAGTACCCTTCAATGTCTTACGCGTAGCCCTGGGTGTAAGTAAGGCTGGTAACTGTTTGAGTTCCCGCGGTGATTGATCCGTGCAGCCTGGAAGCAGAGCTCTGCTGGCTTTATTGCACACTGCGGGGGGATGGACCCAGACGGATGTGAATAGACAGCGGATAGATTAGATGCTTGTATTAGCTGAGATGAATTGCAATTTCTTTATGCAAGGGAAGGCCAATGAAAAGATATTGCACCCATTCACGGAACAGTGTTATAACTGTCCTGCCCAATGAGTGTTGGGCCCTAGATATTCCTTTTTGGTATTGTATCTATGCATCTTCCAGGATTGCGGGCTCGCTCCTGCACTCCTAACTAACCCTGAACACGTGCACAGAGAAGGTCCACCTCCCACACCAAAGTCAGTACAGTGCAGCACACTCACCTTGAGGAATGCACGTACTAGAGAGGCACTTTTTAATAGCCAGTGAGCCCACTGTTTCAGATGGAATTCAAACACTATGGGATTTGAAAAATAATGCATTATGAGTTTTAAGAAGAGGAGGGAGCTTCACGTGTCCACACAAACCACGCCACCGGTGCCCCGTGGTCGTGACATGAGACTAGCTCGGAAAAGGTAGTCACGAAAAGAACGTTCACATAGTGTTTTGTGGAGAATGGCAAAACATAGGATTTTACCCATTTTTTTCTCTAAATTGGGGACTTATTTCACTTATTTTTATTTATTTTTTAACGGTGATAAAAGGGCATGTTGACGATCCTATGAAACTAATTACCATGTTTAAAACCTAAAAAAGGGGTTTTGGGCTCACTGGCTCATACAGCAACATATGTCTATCATGTTTGTCTTTAGAACAATGTGATATTTACATTTACATTTCGTGCACTTAGCAGATGCTTTTATCCAAGGCAGTACATTTGTCAGAAGAAAGAGAGACAATAACAATATATCGCATTCGGTACAGCAATCGTTAGGTTTACCCATTCCCCGTATGCAACAAAAATAGAGAGGATAAGATGTACGATGCTAAGTACTATTTTTAAGTGCCAGGACGTACAACATGCAATAAGTGCGTACATTAAGTGCCAGGACATACAAACATTCAATAAGTGCATAAGAGGGGTGTTTTTAGGAGAGTGAGTGAGGAGGAGAGGTTTTGGGGGGTAAGGAGGGAATCAAGCTTTACAGGCTATATGTAGAGTTCAGGTGAACTCCTGAACTCCTTTGCCTATTTGATTTGAAGTATGTCTGATTCTATTTGATTATTGATTCTATTCTATTCTATTCTGCAATTTCTCAGTTGTATCTTAATGGTTGAATTAACTTTTTGAGAGTCGCTTTGGATAAGAGTGTCAGCTAAATAAATGTAATTGAATTTTAAGTGGTAGGTTGAGCACTCTTCTTCGCTGTGAGGTATTAAGACCCATCATCGTTTGCATTTGTGTTGTTTTCCTTCTTCTGAACAATACATTCTCAAGTGCTTAGAAATATTATTTCCCGTCTCCCCGTCTTCCCGACTGAGCCTTCGACACTTCAAACTGCCAGTTATGAGATGAAAATGGCAGTTGCTTCCTTTCAAACTACCAGAGATATGTGTCAGAGACGCAGCCCTTTCGAGACAAAGGAAAAGCATATTTCAGAGTCTCGTTTGTCTTATAATTTTCAATATCCGTAGCGATTTCTTGTTTTATATTATAAATAATTGTGTGGTCACATAACAACATGTCCCCCATAAATTCACAGACAGACACAGACTTACACACACGTGTGTACCCGAGCGCGCATCACACACACACACACACACACACACACACACACACACACACACACACACACCTTTTTAACCATTAAACACGTACAAATCCTTTAGCCAATGATTAATTTGCGTCTGGTACCCACATTACTTGAACTAGATGACTATTTGATGTAGAGGCAATCTACCTGCAAGATGAGACAGGTAAGTGAAACACATTGCTTTGAGTTGCTGAGAAAATTGTTTTTCTGAACACTCAAAATATAATATAATATAAAAGAAATGCGTCATTTTTATAACGGGAAATTATTAGTAAATAATCCTAAAGCACGTAATAAATAATAACACAGAAACACCTGCACACACACACACACACACACACACACACACACACACACACACACACACACACACACCAACAATTAAAACAAACAGTATAGGCTTAGGAGCGAAATCTCTGGGACACAGCCATTATTACTGATGTGATTCCAAACAGTCCTCCGCTACTTTAGGTAATTACGGCAGATGGGAAGGTTTCCACATTAGGAAAATTGCTGCTGGGTCACTGGATTTAACCAGCCAGAGAGAGATAGAGAGAGAGAGTCCGGCACGAGATTAACCACCAGCCCTTTCTTTTATGCTTTATCTCTGAGACGCATGCAGAGAATGGAGGTGGTTTAAATCACTGAGTCAATTACCTGGCCCATATGGGGACAGTGGTGAGTGGGATATTAAGAAGGGGTGTAGAGTTGCGAGCAGTGGGGCGAAGCGGTATCAAAGGAACTCTTCCCCCCCGGCCGTCCTGGGACCCCTCGCGGCAATACTTATGAACACCTGACCGGATCAGGGTTCTGATTAAGAAGCTGTGCTGGGGAGTGATAGCCGGTGATGTCGGGGGGCGGGGCTAGGTAGTGGGCCAGTGGGGTGTGGAGGATGCGACTGGGGGGTGGGCGGGCGTATAGCAAGGCACATTGTGCTTAACAAAGGACGAAAACACATGGAAAAGCGTCACAAGGACAATCGTTTGAAGATAATGCAACAAGGAAAGTAGTATTGAGAAACAGGAGGAATAAGAAACGATTACAATTAAATGTGTATAAAAAAAAGAACGATTCAGATATGCGTTTAAATTAAAAGCAGCGACAAACTGAATTATTTTGAGCCCTGGTTTAAAAGAATAATGTGTTTTAGGCAAACCTCACTGGCTCTGGAGGTTTGTTCCAGAAATGTGCGGCTGAATCAGCCAGCTTGGCAGGAACCCTGGGACCGGGGAGCAGGACGTTCCCTGAGTGCTCCCGCGGGCTCAGAACACACACGCAGACCAGAGATGGATCTCCATCCCCATCCATTTAGCCCTTTATAAACTCAGGACATTTTGAACAACATTCTCATGGAAAACAGGGAGCACCAGTTCAGTTCCGTGATGTCGTCCGCTTCTTAGGTGAACAGCACCTATGCTATGAAAAGACCTCTCAAGAGCCCTTTGGGATCCACGTCACCAGCATCACACTCACACAAAGACATCTAAGAAGTTCCCGGGATACCACGGAGACGGAGTGCATGGAGAGCCTTGATTGTTCTACGGGATGTAATCTACATAAATGTATTCCTAGAGGCTTGAAATGAACAAAGCTTTATGCCGCTGATCGAGATTGCAATCTCAGTCTCATAACCGTTGTTAAATGTGTTAACGTTATAGTTATAATGAAGGCAGGGGTGTGTGTGTGTGTGGTGGGGGGGGGTGTTCAATTATAACATAGGTGAAAATAATAATTAAAATGCAGTTGACAATTCACTGATAAACTTTTTGTTCAATGCAGAAGAATATGAAAACCTTCTATTAAATTGCGTATGGTTCAGTATAGGCTTTGAGTAAGGTGTGTGTGTATGTGTATGTGTGTGTGTGTGTGTGTGTGTGTGTGTGTGTGCACGAGCATGTGCAGGCATGTGTGTATGTGTATGTGTGTCAATGTGTATATATATAGATGTGTGTGTATACATCAGTAGAAGAAGCGCTGTCAGCCCTAAAGTGTAATTGATTAGTTTGGGATGAAAGTGGAGCATTTGGCGCAGCGGTCTCTGCAAACAACCTTTAACTTTAGCTCTCTACATAATGTCCAATTATCTGCACGACAGCAGCGGCTGAAGCCGCAAATACTGTGTCTCTGCTGTCACTGTTATTGTCGCTTGGCCGTCTGCTTCAAGACGGACTGTCGGGGTCTATGGGCTGCCAGCCATGGCCTGCTCTCACATGCTCACAGTCATGGACAGAATTGGTTTTAAATAGAATTCCCTTCCACCGAGAAAGGCCCACTGACCCGGACGAGATTGTTCTTAAATCTCCACCAACAAAAAGAAAAAGAAAGAGAAAGTGGATCACACCTCGGTTGAGGCTGCAGTGGTTGTATATGATCCGATGAGGTTTTTAAGTTCAGCGTCTGTCTCGCTAAACCTATACGATAAAAAAATGTATATGCATTTTTATTCTTCTTTTTTTTTTACCCTTAATTGCATTATAAAAAGACAAAATAAAGAGCATATAAAGAGCATTTGCATATAATATCTATACACTAAGTGGGTGTAGTCTAATGGTGCATGGCCGTCATTTAGGATGGTAGTTCACTCAACACATCAGGGTTCACCGGCGTCACCTTTAATGGGACACAGTGGTTTCAGCGGGAGAGCCAGATATAATCCATGTGATCAAAGACTCTTCATGCAATATGAGAGGGTTTCTTTCAAAGGTCACCTGCAAATCTGCCATTTCTTTTGTCCGGTGCACTCCTCCATGGCCTGCCAGGCATTAAAGGTCACGTCACACAACTTCACCGGAGACCACATGGAAAATATGGCAAAAGGAGTCCATGTTGAAGGCACCAATTTTCGTCCTATAGACCTCAGATGATTGCTACGCGCAGGCTACACCAGGTGTACACCAGTCACACAGGGCTGCTGTTTCTAATGGACATTCATGCACATTTCTGTGTCTACTGCCTTTCTTAAGTAGGCCAAGTTTCCCCCCACAGCAAAGGCATTCTTTGTCTGCAGTTGTTTGTTTGACCAGAAACACCAGAAATCTCATCAACGTTGGACGTGATGTGCAGAGATGTCCTTGTACTGGCATGGCGATGAGGTCAAAGGCCAAATAATCTCAACGTTGGTTCGCCATGTGTGAAGTAGCAACAACTGCAACAACAGACTGTGTTTTAACCTATATGACGATTGTTAATTACGAACACTTTATTATGTGTTGTCGCATCCAATAGGTTCAAATTCATTTCTCCCTTTCTAGAGCGGGGTTGGTGAATTTGCAAATGACCAATTATGCGAGGTTAGCCAGGATAAGAGCATTTTATTGCACAACAGAATGTGCCCTAAATCCGAAACCTCGTACATATTCAACCAGGCCGGGTAACACAGTTAAAAAACAAGTTTGGTTTATTTGTTGAATAAAACATTTCAACAAACGTCATTCTCCCTCTGAACATCTCACCCTAATCTCTCACCGGTTCTCTCACCTTCACGATGTAATTCTTGACACATGACTCATACGTAATCCTATTGTAAATGCTCAGTTTAATTTGTTTATAATACTGTATTGCATACGTATATTCTTCAGTACATGGTTATACACAAGCTGGCAGGCCTTGTCCATTATTGCACAGTATGGTGTCCAAGGATAAAGGAAGCTAATGAATCAAAACATATGAATAATTTTTTGGTCTAGCAAAGACTGAGGGCATCGATTTGTAGAAGTGTTGGCTTATGGTGTTATACATGTGTCAGCGCAGCAACACTGTAAACACTGGACAAAACTCACAGTCGACACTATCGGAAGATTACCCTGATTCATGTTGAATTACACTGAATCAAGACAAATGTAGTTTTCCTCACGGGGCTTTATTAAAAATGATTGACTCAGATCAGCCCTCCTTTCCCCCCAAGCCAGAAACACACACACACACACACACAAACACACATCCTTAATGTGCAGTATTATTTGACATTGTGAAGCTTATTTGATTGAGCATTGATGACAGATAAGTGTGTGTGTGTGTGTGTGTGTGTGTGTGTGTGTGTGTGTGTGTGTGTGTGTGTGTGTGTGTGTGTGTGTGTGTGTGTGTGTCATATGCATGTGGCCACATGCTCGCTTGCTCATGTGTATTCCTGAAACTGTGCGTGTGAGTCACAGCCAGAGAGATTTCAAGCTTTCTTTCCCAACTAATGACTTAAATAGGGTTCAATTAGTACAGCTTTAACAGCTCAACAGGTCGTTTCTCTTCACTCTGAAAAGCTCTGAAATGGGACATTAAAACAAGCCATATCACCTTCCTCAGAGCAAGAAATGCCAAAGTGGGAGGTCATGTCACAAATGTCTTTTTTCATTACTGTATAATTTCATTTAGACACATCAGAGCTCCATTAAGTCTGGCATATAATAATAATATGAAATTAGTTCCCTAATGTCCCTGGTGTGGCTGGTTTAACACAGGCTGGTTTGCCGGGTAATTCCAGACATATGAAAAGTCTGCATTGACTGGTTTCACTGAATATGTTTCAACTCAAAACCCACCCAGCCTTTGGTACACCCTGGGCTACTGTATGTGTGTGTGTGTGTGTGTGTGTGTGTGTGTGTGTGTGTGTGTGTGTGTGTGTGTGTGTGCGTGCGCTAGCTTATGAGAGAGAGAGAGTGTGTGTGTATGTCTGTGGGGGGGGTTTGTTTTGAGTGGTAGTGACCTGCAAGATTACATCAGAACAGAAGCAGAATAGCGGGATTTTGGAATAACTATAACAACCAAGGAACGATGGAGAGGCCAATAGAGTCAAACCAATACACAGCTGGATATATAGGTATGTCGACAGAAAGGAGCATAACAAGTCAGTAGTCACACTGCAGAAAAGAGATTGAACGTAGGAGAAATAGCTAAAAAACAAGGACAAAGATAGGTAATGATTTGTATTTATCATAAATTAAATTGCTAATTACTGCAATATGGTAGATGGACCATGGATCGATGGATTCAAATCTACAATTGGTTCAATCTTTAATGATATAATTATCGTAATAAGAACAATAGCAATAATATATTTTAAGTATTTTTTATCAATGCTAATATTAATGTAAATATTCATATTGTTAATAATACTATTATTATTCCTTAGATAATTGTCGTTTTGTTAATATTTGTATTAATATTGATATTCATTGAAATATTTTTGATCTAATTACTAAAATCGTAATCTTGTCCTTTTTTGCAAGTCTGAATAAATGCCAATGTATGAACGTGTAAAACACAAAAAGATCCAGGTTATGGAGGCATGGAGAATACAATGAGGGGGGCCGGATCCTCAAAGTCAAACGCTCCCCATTCATCACTCCGACTGCTGGCTCTCCCCGGGTCAGGAGGCGCTGGTCCAGACCCCCACGTCGCCCACCCCATGCCGGGCCCTGTCTTCCCGTCTCTCGGGGCGGCAGAGCCTCCGTCTGGCCGCCGACGACCAGGCGACCGGCCCCTTTCTCTCCCGACTCCCCCTCTCCTCCCCCCTAGAGCCACACAGCAGATAGAAGCAGCCCCGCCGTCTCAGAAACAGAAACGAGAAGGCGGCGAAGACGAGCGTTTCCTGAGCTCCGTTCATGTGTTGATCACGACACCCTGAGCCCAGTGTGTTCATCGTGGCCACACGTAGGGGTGGGGGGGGGGGGGGGGACCACTTAAACCTCCATTATGGAGATGTGAGGCGTGAACACAGAGGTGTGTGACTAGGAGGAAACACCACGGCCTCCCTCACACTGGGCCCAGCGGATAAAGGAACAAACTCTTTCAAGTCAGTGGGTTCCTTCAAGGTAAACCAGGAGGGGTTACCTAGCTTCTCTTCAAAGAGCGTAATACTCCACAATGAGAGTGTGTGTGTGTCCCTAAACGACACAGACATCCGGTGACCAGGCACACACGCTTTTTTTTAAAAAGTCCTGCCCTTTCCCCGGTCGTGTTTTATGTGCACATTTCTAACAAGACAAATTAGGCGTTGTGTGTTTTATCCGCTCAATTGTCCCACTGCATTTGCATTCTAGTTTTTACAATCAAATTGCTCTGAAACTGAGCGTTGACCTTCTCCCTGAAAAGGCAATGTGTCTTGAGTATTATGATTATGATGAGCCGTGTGTACTCTCCCTCTCTCCCCCCCTGTCCCCTCTCCCCCCCTCCCTCCTCCTCCCCCGCGTCCAGTACACTTCTCATGCCATTATACTTTATTTCTACTTTATTTTTATCGTTTTCTTTTTATACGAGGCTCGTGTTCTGAGCCCGTGATCATAACAAAAGCGGTCACGCTTTAATGAAGTGCCTCCGACGGCGTTGGCGGTGTCGGTGGTCCGCTGCTCGTTATACCGGAGGTCAGGGGGGTGGCCAGCCGCCGCTGGCAGCCACACACATTTCCCCGAACGGGGGGTCTGGCTTCCCGGCATCCAGCCCAGCAGCGGGGCGGCGAAGGAGCCTCTCTCGTCGGAAATCCAATGTGGGCCTCTTCAGTTTCCGCGCGGTGGCTCTGGAGCTCTCTGCCCCCGATGAGGGAACCGCGGCCCCAGACAGGAGGTGGGCGACCGCAGGGAACCGGACACCCCCCCCCCCCCCCCCACCCCCCCCCCATCCCCCTGCTCGCGCGCGCGCACGCGCACGGAGCGGAACCCGTCCTCTCTGATGGGACGACAGCGAAGACACGCGTGGTGTTGGGAACACGCACACACACGCACACACACACACACACACACACACACACACACACACACACACACACAGTCACACACACACACACACACACACACACGCACACGCGCACACACACACACACACACACACACACACAGTCACACACACACACACACACACACACACACACACACGCACACGCGCACACACACACACACACACACACACACACAGACACACACTGAAGTGAAGGTAAAATAATACCTGGGCGTGTGAAAGACGAGACGGACCTAAAGACAGGGTCTCAAAACACGCACACACACCTAATGCATCGACCGGCCAGTGTGTGTGTGTGTGTGTGTGTCTCTCTTCCGAGTTCGGAGGAGACACACACACACACATGCACACACACACTCTGAAGACACACACACACCTGCACACGTGAAAGACGAGACGGGCTCAAAGACAGGGTCTCAAAACATGCACACACTCCTCTAATGCATCGACAGGCTGCGCTGGTCGCTGTGTGTGTGTGTGTGTGTGTGTGTGTGCGTGTCTCCACCGAGCTCAGAGGCATTCATTATTAATAGAAGGAGCGGTGGAAGGCTTTTAATTGAAGACGTGTTGGGGTGCGGTCTCGGAGGTAAGCGGGCCTCCATCGCTGTCAATCTCGCCACCGCTGCCAGCGCCGGCGGCCACGCAGGCAGCGGGGTGCCCCGGCGTTCCTAGGTGACGCCGTTGACTAGCGAGGAAGTCATCTGAAGCCAGCCCCCCCCCCCCCCCCCCTCCGTCTTTCCTCTCCCACCCTCCCCTCACACAGCCGCTGCCGCCATCGCCGCCGCTGCCGCCGCCGCCGCCGCCGCCGCCGCCGCCGCTGCTGATTAGCGGCCCCCCTGACGACCAGCGCCAAGGCGTGTAGCTAGCATGCTAATTTAGGAGCAGGCGGGCTCTGGGAATCAGCCGGGACCATTAGCCTGCAGAGTGTAAACGGCCGCATATGCAAATTGGTTTTAAAGTGTTGCGTTTTCGGCTGTCAGTCACCAGGATGTTGCGCGCGCGGACGCTAATGATAGCCTGCCGGAGGGGCAGGGAGGGGGGAGGGGGTAAGATGAAGCTTGTGGAAGAGGAAAAAGAAAAGGGAAGAGAACAGAGAGAGGATATGAAAGCAGGGTGGAATCAGAGCCTGCTGGCCTCTGAGTGTGTGTGTGTGTGTGTGTGCGTGCGCTTGTGTGTATGTGTGCATGTGCACGTGTGTGTATGTGTGCCTGTGTAAGTGAGTTAGTGTGTGCATGTGTGCGTGCACGTTTGTTTGTGATTGTTTGTGTGTGTGTGTGTGTGTGTGTGCGTGTGCATGTGTGCTTGCATGCATGTGTGTATGTGTGCATGTGTAAGTGTGTGTATGTGTGTGTAAGTGTGTGTGTGTGTGTGTGCGTGTGTGAGGATGTAACCAAGGGCGGGCGGTGCACGTAGTCTTTGCGGAACAAGCTCCACCCCTGATGTTCACTAATGACTGGAGCACGTCTCTCCGTCTCGTCTGTCTGTCTGTCTGTCTGTCTGTCTGTCTGTCTGTCTGTATGTCTGTCTGTCTCCCCTGTACCATCCACCGTCCCCCCCCCCACTCTCTGGGAGGCCTGGTGGTAACGTCAGACATACGGCACGGAGAGGAGGGCTCAGCGGTGGCCGGGGACCTGGGGCTCCTTCACACAGCGTAGGTTGTTGTTCCAGCCTGGGGTCATGTGACCCTCAGCTCATCAAACGCCACACGTGGGCCGGCGCCGCGCGCTCTCTGGCACACACTGACCGAGTTGGATCAGCTCCTCGGTGGGAGCCATCAGTCACTGACTGTGTGTGTGTGTGTGTGTGTCTGACCAACAATGTGTGGGTTTGTGTGTGTGTGTGTGTGTGTGTGTGTGTGTGCGTGTGCAAGCCTGCATGTGTGTGTGAGCGTGTGTGTGTCTACACAAGCATACCTGCATGCGTGTGTGTGTGAGTGAGTGTGCAGAAGGACACACTGTGGGCACTGGAGTGTGCGAGTGCGAGTGCGAGTGTGTGTGTGCGTCCAAGCTGCGCTCGCCGTGTGCACCACCCCTCGCCGTGGAGCCTCCCCGGGGCGGCGGGCCGCGGCCTTACCTCATTTGCACCCGTCAACATCGCCCCGGGGGCCGGCCTGACAGGCCTCATTCCCCCCGTCTCGGCGCGGGGCAGCGGCGGCGACAGCATGCCACCCGGAGCGGTTTCATAATTAGCTCCTTTAGCTCGGCGTCGCTAATGTACAGCGAGCGTGCGCCGCACACGCCGGCCTCTTGATGTGGCGCCAGCGTACAGTCTTGGCTCGCACGCATGAGTCCCAGGCCCCGGCGCTGATGATAATATGCACTTTGGGGGGGGGGGGGTGGTGGCGTGGGGTTACGCCGAGGCCAGGCTGCTGTGCCCGTGTGCGTGGGGCGGCCCAGCGGGCGGGGGTGCCCGGGGGCGGGGGTGCCCGGGCAGGGCCCGTCGGTGGATGATTGCTCTACTGTGGAATGATTTGCGCATTACAGTAAGTGCCCCCCCAACCGGCGTCTCTGCCTTGCCGTCACGAGGCCAAGGCAACCTCCACACACACACACACACACACACATGCACGCGCACGCACGCACACACACACACACACACGCGTGCGTGCACACACACACACACACACACACACGCACACAGATGCTAGCACACACACACAAACACAGACGCAAGCACACACACACACACACACACACACACACACACCTTTCTCCGCCAGTACAAACACCATCGCTATCCCTGGGAGGCCTGGAGGGTGTGTGAGGTGTGTTAAGGGGTGAGGTGGAGTGGGGGGGGGGGGGGCGGTGAGGCCAGAGGTGGGTGCTGGTACATATGCTCTGGTACAGGGGGGGGGCAGGTGGGGACCTCAGCTGCTGGCTGCAGCTCTCTGCGCCGCCTCGGGATAATGGAAGCCCGGACCTCGTAGGGAAGTGAAAATGAAACAGGGAGCCAGAGGTCTCGTCAGAGAGGCACGCACTCACTCACTCTACGCTCGCTCACTCACACACACACACACTCACACACACACACACACACTCACTCGCATGCGCATACACACACATACAGCAAGGGCACCTTTACTAAATTCATTCGGGGGGAGGGGGGGGGGGGAATGTCACTTCCATGTCAGAGTGGAAGTTGGGAAGATTAATAGGCTAATAATACGGGGAAGAAAACATGTAAAGAATCATAGAAATGATCCAAAAATGAAATGATGCTGTTCCAGCACTTTTTTGCACTTTTGATGACTTTTCAACTGACGCTGGGTAGCGGTTCTGTCCCGAGGTAGGAGCACACTCTGTGTATATAAACAGTCCAGGAGTTGTAGCTCTTACTACATCCTCTACTTGCCTGATCTTATCAAGTCTGTCCTCCACACTACCGTCTCTCTCTCTCTCTCTCTCTCTCTCTCTCTCTCTCTCTCCACTCTCTCTCCCTCTCTCTAAAGGACAAGCATCTGCTGGTGTTCAGCCGTGTGCAGGCCGAGCTGTCACAGTGCGTGGAGGTGGAAATGGAGCAATCAATTAGATTTTAACAAATTACTTTCTAAGTACGCTGCCCAGCAGCTGTTAAATCGGTCAACCCTAGATCTCTCCCACTCACTCACTCTCTCTTTTTCTCTCTCTCTCTCTCTC
>NW_028178678.1:0-2500 GCF_964030765.1 Micromesistius poutassou | reverse complement strand
GATGTGATGGATAAGGCAGCCTCCGTTATCGACGCTGGCTCAGCTCCGGCTTAACCACCCTGGCTCTCTGTGGGCCTGTTGACCGCTCTGTCCCCCCCCCGCCCCCCTCCCCCCCCCCCACCACCACCACCACCACCCCACAGCCTGCTGGCTAAACCTCCCCTCCACCGCCCCCCACCACCACCACCACCACCACTACCACCACTACCTCCACCACCCCACCAACCCACCCACCCCCCCCCCCCCCCCCCCCCCCAGTGCCACACAGGACCAGGGCAGGTTAAACAGCTAAACGCCAACAAATCCTGCACTGCCCTGTGGGAAATTTGCTTTTAATCCCTAACTTATAGGCACACAATCAAAGCCAAAAAGCTGGAGCAACAGATCTGATCCTCCGCTCTAACAATCCCATGGCCCCTCCTGGGGATGGGCCGGGGAGAGGCCCCCGGTGCGGACGCGGGGGCCTGAGATGGATAAATAGCTAAATGATGAGACAGTCTGGGGACGTGGGAGCAGGCGTCTGCCGATGGCCGCTCACCTCCAATTTGGCATCGGCGTGCTGAAAGGCAATTGGACGGCGGCAGCAGCAGCGACCCCACACAGCAGCCAGTCCTTATTATTATATGTTGAAGTGTGGCCCGGCCCATGATTAATGACGGTGTCAGGGTGAAAACAAAGCACAGCGCAGGTTATCTCCCTTCCACCTGCTCCTGTGGCCTCCGATTGGAGGAGGGAACGGAGAACAAGGGTGTGAGGAGCACAATGCTTGATAATAGAAAACAGAGGAGAGGCGAAGGGGAGAAGAAAAGGGGATGGGGGGGGGGGGGTGGCAGGGAGGTGCGATAAGGGAGGTGGATGGGGAGATGAGGGGGGGGGGTGCGGTAAGAAAAAAACGGAGAGTCATTGACCAGGGCGAGGTGGCGAATACAGGCTTCACCGGTCTTTCTATAGGAACGCATCGCTGCGACCGTGTGGCCAACCGCATAGGTTGAAGTGTACGTTTGCATTGTTTTACAGCACACGTGTGTAGGTTAAAAACATTGTCCTAACCACCGAATAGCGTTTAATTATTTTTGTATTTAAACAAATTAAACTGTCATGCAGGTAATTTCCGTTCGAGGTGTGAACATGCACCTTGTGGCTGGCCCTGGGTGATTGATTTGACAGAGTGAACTTTCATGGCATCTGTGTTTGTTACATCCAGGCCCACTGTCCCCTGCAGTATTGGTGTTGACATTTATGAGACATGTAGCGTGGGGGAGCATTGTGGAGGCCACTAATGAGGAGACTAAGGCGACCCGAGGGCACATACCGCAGCCTGACATTGCCATCCAGAGGCCGTTCTGGGTAATGCACCCAAAGACACTGAAGACGATGTGTGAATAGGCTACATAGGTCTACTAAATGACGTTCTTTAAGATGGGGGCTAATTCATTTGTTTGTAAATGTAATCAGAGTTTTAAGGAGATGACCGCATGTGTGTGTGTGTGTGTGTATATGTATGTGTTTCTGTGTGTGTGTGTGTGTGTGTGTGTGTGTGTGTGTGTGTGTGTGTGTGTGTATATGTATGTGTTTCTGTGTGTGTGCGTGTGTGTGTGTGTGTATATGTATGTGTTTCTGTGTGTGTGTGTGTGTGTGTGTGTGTGTGTGTGTGTGTGTGCGTTTGCGTGTGCGTGTGTGTGTGTGTGTATATGTATGTGTTTCTGTGTGTGTATGCTCTAGTCAGCTAGAGCGAGAGAGACCTTTGTTTCAGTACGTGGGCCAGTCCAGAATAAACTTTATGTCTGAACATTTTGATCCAGCTTGGCTCCAGCGATACCACCAGCGCTCCTTTAAATCAGGCTGCGGTGTGACAGAAAGATGGACCCACTACAGTCACAAGCAGAGGGCAGGATGACCTAGATATATGGCCTGGCCCAGTGCAGTATTTTACTCATACACACAACCTGCACCCGACCTAAAGGCCACCCATGCTCCTTCACCTTACCCTGGCCCAGCGGAGAGACGGCCACGTCAGACAGTGCGGCCTGCTTGCATACATACATAGTTCAAACATACAGAGTTCAAACATACGGAGATTGATGTGTTCATCCTTTAAGCGAGAGCAATCAGCAAGACGTTGTTCGTTTTTTTGTGGTTGACATGGGGCGGGGGGGGGGGGTCTCCACTCCACTCCACTCCACTGAGACAGTACGAATGACATCAACATGGCCGCGGCCGAATGTCTCCCCCGAGCTTACCTTACGGCAGAAATGACTGAAGGAAACTTAACTGAAACCATTAAAAACAATTTAATAAATGTTCATGCAAAGCTCAACTTGAGTCAGTGAGGTTTACCACACGAGGAGCCAGCAATTCAGTCGGTGTATTGCTCCTCAATCTCACTATATCCTGTCCCCACAAAAACACAAACATCTAGTGTGTTATTTTGACCTGCACATGAACCCCCAGAGACCCTCTTTCCATTGACACCAGGAAATGAAAGTGCACCACCACCACA
>NW_028178679.1:0-15977 GCF_964030765.1 Micromesistius poutassou | reverse complement strand
CTTTATCCTTTGTTATAACATGTGCCACAAGGCACTCAATGTGTATTTCACATGTCACATTGTACGAGTACAATACTCTGGTGGGGGGGGGCTTTTGTCTACTCAATAGTTGTGTATGTGTGTGAGAGTGTGTGTGTGTGTGTGTGTGTGTGTGAGAGTGTGTGGAGCACTGTTCTACGCTAGCTGGCTACGCTAAACTATTCTTGGCTAAGGTGGTCTAACAGGGGAAAAGAGGACTGGTTAGGCACCATTGGGATTGTTGCAGCCGAGTAATGTGTGGAATGCAATTACTAGTCACGAGCAATCAGCCTGCTGTGTAAAACATAGTGAGGAACTAGGCGTCAACTAGGTTGGCGGTGTCAAACTCAGGAACGGATAGGCCTACGCAGAATTAAATTAAAACCAGGCACAGTATTTACACGCTTTTTTCTAAATAATAATAATAATAATAATGATATAATAAAACATATTAGAAGAGCAACGGAAAAAACAAGTGGTGGATGTATGTAAGGCCTTGTGAGGCGTGTTTTTGGAAGTGCAGAAACAAAACAGAGGGATGGGTGAAACACAGTCAAAAGCGTCTGGTCTGAAGCGGTCCATTCAGGGCTGGAATACACTCGAGGGTGGGATTATATTTGGTTTAGATTGGTGGTTCATTTTCGCTTTCTTCCCTTGTTGGAGACTTGGAGGTGATTGTATATACGACTGCTCTTTGGCAATCCGTGGAAAGGACCCCTGCTCTGTGTGACCTCAAACAGAATGCCCCATCCCCTCTCTCTTCCTTCCTCTTTTACACTTAACAGTACATTGGTGTTACTAAAAATTCGAACTTTAATCCGATGAGGCGTTCTAAACTTTTTTTTTTGGCTCAACATTGATGATTTTGTTTACCTTTCTTCCTCTCATCCAATGGGAGGCGAGAGTCGACCCTGACCAATGGTGCTGCAACAGTCAGGAACTTCAGAACGCAGACTCAAAAGCAAACAAACAAACAAACTAACATAACAAAAACAAACAAAGAGTGCAAGCACAGTGCTCATTATGTCTGCTGGACACACAACTACAGCATAGTGAATACGCAAGTCAACACATGTCCCTCCTTATCAATCATCCCTTTCATAGTTTACTTTCTTTTTTTCTTTTTTTTAAGTAGAACAAGACAGATCTCACATCTCCTCCTCCGCCCGCCTAGTCAGATCGGATACTTCCTGTATCGCGTGGTCGGGGGTGGGGCCGACTCTTCCCCGACCAATCAGGGCCCTCCGCTCCCAAACCACCACTGCTAGGTAACGCGACTGCCGTCGATGACGTTGTTGTTGGTGTTGTTGTTATTTTTTAAAAGATGGCACCGGGGGGCGAAAAAGAGGAGGGGCGCAGCCCTCACCACTCGCTGGGCCGCTGCTTGGTGGTGTCGTACACGCGCACCACCTCCGACTGCGACACCACGCCGTTCTCGTCCTGGGAGAACGCGTAGCCGTCTGACCCGGGACGGAGGGAGGGAGGGGAGGGGGGAGGAGGGGAGGGGGAGGGGAGAGAGAGAGGGAGTTAGCATAGAGACGCACCAAGACAGAACCAAGGGGGAAAACCGACATGACAACACATGAGCTTAACATTAATAAACACAGAGCGTCCATTTAAAATGTATTCCAACCGGACTTAAAAGGAAACAGAGCTGAACAGAAAACAACGACATGAATTAAAAAATGAAGTAAATTAAATTAACAATGAAATGTCTCGGCCCGGATCCCCCTGAGTAAAGGGCTTTTTGCCGGCCCTGTCGTCTATCTTCCTTTAATAGGGTCCACACTACAGCTCAGGCTAGCGTCTAGGATGCCCTTCTGACCTTCGACCCCCTGGACTCACCTTCAGTGGTCAAATGACACCGGCCACTACCTGGAGGCCAGCGGGCGCGTTCAAAGGGTCGCCCGCTGAGAGGAGTGCATTGTGGGAAATAACAGCGCAGCGAGTGAGTTGTGTTATCTGGCTCTTTTAAGGTTTTAGGGAAACTGCACTCTATGCACTCCACACGGGGAAGGAGAGTGGAGGGGCAAAGCAATGGAGTGTGGGCGGGGGGGGGTGGGGGGGGCTACTGGGACAGGGTTAGAATGTGTAGTTCTACTGGTATGACTGGGAAAGATAAGAGTTGTGTCACACACTACGGCGTCGACACGCAACGAAAAACACACACTGCACACAAAACAAATGCAACAACGAAAAGGAACAGAGAGAAACAGACACAGAGCAACACACACGCACACACACACACACACACACACACACACACACACACACAGCAAAAAAAAACAACAGAAACCGACTAAAGCCACAAACCATGCGGTGTGCGTTCGACTGCACATCCTACGAGAGGCCCTGTTAGTGCGGGGGATGGGGGGGGGGGCCGAGGGGGCCCCCGGGCTACAGGGAGCCGTCAGCACCGTCGGAGCCAACAGCCTTGAGGACAGGATTATAGATGGGCACTTCCTGCAGCGGTCCGCGGGGGGACATAGCGAATAACAGCCCTGTGGGGGGCACGAAGGGAGGAGGAGGAGGAAGATGTCCTCTTCTCCCCCCAGAGTCGGCAGGGCGGGGGGGGTGGGGGGGTATGTGTGTGCGCGTGCTCAACGAATAACGACACGCTTCCTGTTTCCCCTGACTGCCTGCTAACCCCAACCCCCCCCCCATCTCGCCCCCCCCCCCCGCTCTCCACCCTCTCCCATCCCTGATTTGAATGGAGATTAATCACAGAGATCTAAACCCTGGGGTGAGGCGGCGTGGGGGGGGGGGTCCTCACGGCGGGGGACGCCTTCACCCTGGGGCGACGGGAGCAGAGCGAGGGTGGTCCGGTGAGAGGAGGAACGACCAAACAGAGAGGAGGGAGGAAGGGGAGGAAGAAAGAAAGACAGAATGGAAGACAAAAGGATAGAGAGAGAGAGAGAGAAAGAGGGAAAAGAAGGAAAGAAGGAGAACCAGAAAGGAGGAAGGAAACGGAAGTAAAGGACGATACTAAAGGAAAGGAAAGGAAAGGAAGACGTAAAATGGAAGAGAGATAAAAAAAAGAAGGAAAGAAATAAAGGAGGGAACAAGGAAAAGAAAAAGGAAAAGCGAGGCAGAGAGCGAGGAGGAAGGAGGAGGGGAACTCACGGAGTAGGTTCTGCTGCATGGAGTCGGAGCGGTACAGGCTGACCGTGCTCTTCTTGAAGACGTTCTTCAGGAGCTGGGCCCGCTCCGTCAGACTGGGGGAGCGCACACACACGGACACACACACACGGACACACACACGGACACACACACGCACACACAGTGAGTTTAGGCCTCCAGCAGAGCGCTGCGGTCAGGTTTAATGATCCATACATCAAGTGTCTCCACTACCGTGGGGAGGAAGGCATGGCAGCCAGGCGCCGCGGAGAAAGAGACCATGTAGGGAGACTCGACGCCGGGCCTCACTGGTCCTCACGTGCACACTGGTGATTCTGTGATGTCTGAATGGCTACCGGCGTGTGCGTGGTAACCGGTCAGAGGAGCACGGCTCTCGGTGTGCATCGTGTGTGTGTGTGTGTGTGTGTGCGTGCGCTACGAGGAAGCCTTGTGGATTTATGCGTCCGTGTGGCTCTTTTACAGTGTTTGCGCGCTCCTAATTAAATGAGCATCTGCCGAGGTGCTTGCATGAACCGTATGCTGGATTCACAAGATGTTGGCGCGGTGCACGTGTGTGTCTGTGTGTGTCTCTCTGCGTGTCAGTCTCTGTGTCTCTGTGTGTGTGTGTGTGTGTGTGTCTCTGTGTGCGTGTGCATGTGTGAGAGCAGGGTGCGGCGGGCCGGGGCCCAGAGGCCTGCTGGGTCTGGGCTGAGCGCCAGGCTGGCGGATCACTTTCAGCGGGCAGGAGATTTCACACTGATCTGCCCCCCCGTGCTAATGCCCACCGCAGGGGCCACGGGGGCTCCCCCGCCCTGGGCCCTGGGCCCCGCCCCGCCAAGAGAACCGCCGGGCGCTGGGGGCCGCGGTAATGATACATGGACCCGGGCTTTTATTTGAAAAAAAATAAACTTATTAAAAATAAACACCTGATGTCTCGCGGAACAATTCCCCCGCTTTGAAGGCGCTACGTGTTTGCGGTTTACGTTTTTTCTACGTCCGAGCCTTTTATTTATGACATGTCGAGTTGAGTGAGTCGTGCGAATGGAGGGGGTTCTCTGACTGAAATGGTTTGCGTGTTCAATCCTTTAAAAGCAGAGCCTGCTCCCTGTGTACGTAAGTATACGGTTTCAGGCCTGCACGGCCGCGTATGAATGTGTAGGAACACTGAGACGTATAGAACAACCATACCCACCAACCCACCTAGGTGCAAATTGCTAGTGACAGTAAGAAACCCTTTCCCAGACACTTTATCAACTCAAACATTCTGAACTCAAGGGCCATGTACACACACACACACACACACACAAACACACATAATTGTATAGCGAAATCGACTTTGGCATATGAAACCTGATGTGTTTTGAGTTTCTATGCGGTTGACATAGGGCCCTATCAGAGGGCCCCCCCCCACGAAGAGGGGACCGCTACAGGGCCCCCGGCGGAGAGAGAGAGTGCACCGTACCTCTTGCCGTGGACGACGGCTCCGGGGTCTTTAGACAGCGCCTCCAACTCCTGGACCTCGTCCACCAGGGTCTTGAAACACACCTTCTTCACACTATACACACACACACACACACACACACACACACACACACACACACACACACACACACACACACACACACACACACACACACACACACACACACACACACACACACAGGACAGGGAGAATTATCCCAACCATTACTCCCTGTGTGCCCCTGAGTAACAACAGACGAATCAGAGCATCGCCTGACCCCATAAAACACCCGCGGTTCACTGGTGAACGGAGGAAAATATATAGGACCCTTTCTAGATAGCTCCTTAAAAGCGCGCTTTCCCATGATGCACCCCTTCCTGTACGGGGTGGGGGGGGGGGGGGGGGGGGATACTCACACTTTGTAGGCCACGTCAAAGACCAGCGAGGTGGTGGGGATGAAGACCAGGCCAGTCCAGAAGACCCCCGAGCTGAACATCATGTCCGCCTGACCGAGGGAGGAACACACACACACACACACGCACACACACACACACACACACACACACACACACACACACACAGGTAGATTAATGCATCGTCGGGGGTGGAGGTGGTAATCTGAGAACCACACACACACACACAGCTGGAGGCACAGCCAATATCCTCCTCCTCCTCCTAGGGAGGAGATCCTGTGACAACAAATACACAAACTCATTACAAAACTCCAACACAAACAAACAAGCTGCGCTGTGGAAACGAAGGCGGAGGCCTCATACAGAGCAGGTAATCCTCTGTGATCCCCCCCCCCATCCCACCCAGATCTGGGTGGGATGGGGGGGCTGGGGTGGGTGGGATGGGTGGGTGGGGTGGGTGGGATGGGTGGGTGGGGTTGTGGCCTGAAGGAGGAACCCGGGAGCGTTGATGAGAGCACTGCTCTTTATGCAGGAAGTGTCCTGCGACCGGCTTCAAACAGTAGGGTCCCTTTTAACCCTACACTGTGCAATGTGTTGGGGGGGGCGGGGGGGGCTGGGGGGGTAAAGGCCCCTGGGGAGACATCACAGCAGATGGACCGAGGCTGCAGGTGGCGGAGGAGAGGTTTACACTTTGCGTTAAAAAGGTGCATTTCGCTGACCACTGGATGGGTTGATTTAAGCTGATGTCGGAAAGCTATGAAAGTAGAGAAAATAACGACTCCCTTCTCCCTTCCTTCCTGGGGCTGTATTCCTATCACTGTATTTTTTAGATTCTTGAGATAATATGAATAAAAACAATAAACAAGCCAATATGGACTTCCATGTCGTGTTTATGCTGTGAAAATTGTCCTGGCTCTCCGTCCAACAGCCTTGAAGCATTGCATCTAAAAGGTCAAAGGTTAAACGTTTGAATCCCATTGACGCCGGCTCTTAATGAACTGCGGTATCTTGATATTTATATACATATCATTAATCTAAATATAAATCCCCCAAATATTTTGGGGGCGCCAAATGAATCGTCCATGTGACATTGAAAGTGTTGTGCTTTGCCACGGACACACAATCCCCGGCAGGGGGAAAACGTTGTGATCGCATCCTCACCAGCGATACTAAACACAGAGACCCTTTATTTGCATTGGCGCCGACCTTAATCCACACATCACGCTAGCCCGCCAAGACAAAGAAACAAAAGCCGGTGAGATAGCTGTCCGCTCGGATGCAAAAAGCCCTGTCGGATCACAACACAAACCCTACGTCTTCATAACCCTCTTTGGCTCGGATCTGGCCCTCAGTCAGGCCTTAAAAACACTAGTTCCATCTGAATGGAGCCATCATGTGGACAAGTGAGAGGTGTGGTTTTGGATGGGGTGAGTGCGTGTCAGGGGTGGGTGGGTGGGTGGTGGTGAGGGAGCATCTGGAGCCCAGAGGGGAGGGAGGGGGGGGGGGGGTCGCCCTGGGGTGGGCGGACCCCCGTCAACTCTCCGGGAGAGAGGGCCGTGTTTGCTTTGGCCCGATTGCATTGAAACTATCTGTCATTACGTGTCAAAGAGCCGAACGCGCGCTCCTCGCATTGCACGCCGGGGCCTTTGCACGCTTGTGTCACTTGTTCGAACCGCTGGGGCCCCAGACAATGTCCTTCCTGTAACCTGAGGCACGCAGGGCCATGGGAAGGAGCCTTGGAAGACACACACACATGCCGACACACACACACACACACACACACACACACACACACACACAAACACACCTACATCAGCACGCACAATCACCGTCAAACATAAACACACACACACACACACACGTGCAATCAGTGTCAAAAGTATTAAAGTGTTCAGGTGCGCTCCAATGAGCTAATCTGTTGGTCATTACAAGCCAATGGACTTTGATGTCTGACACAACACAGGGGAGGGAGGAAATCCCAAATGACTGGAAATCAAAACGTCTTTCCTACAGTCTGAAGCGGCACGGCGATGAATGGAGCTTTTCTGTGTTGCCGGGCGACTGAAAATATATACGATTAAGGAAAATTGCCCGAGCCCACAGGACATTTTGACGTCAATTTGTAATTGACCCGGGCCCAGGAGAAATGTCCTCTATCCTAAAGACTATTCAATTATTTATATTTTTAACAGAGTGCACATTTTTAAAAATCGGAAGAAGTATTTTTCACGAAAAGTATCGGCCAATAAGCCCAGAGTGTATGCTCTGCATATTAAATTAGAGACTGCCAGAGGACCTCCACATTTTTAAAACCTTGGCCCCAAACAGACTGTCCTGCCCTGACCGACCCCGGGGAAACCCCTCCCAAACCAAGACAGGGGCGGGTGTCCACCATACCATTCCGGACCAACTTTCTTGTGACACCGTTTGAAATGAATGGAAAAACTTTTCTCTAAATAAAAGCGCAGCAAAAAAAACCATCCACAGATGTTTGTCTGTAACGGGGAACGTTTGAAAGGGAAGCCGCCCTCATACCCGCTGAGCAAGCAGTGACTGCTGCATGTTGGTGATGGCTCATACCACGGGCCCCAGGGGAGGTGAGACAGAGAAGGGGTCAGCTCGGAGGGGAGGTTGTAGAGAGAGAGAGAGAGAGAGAGAGAGAGAGAGAGAGAGAGAGAGAGAGAGAGAGAGGGGATGGGGGTGAGGGGAATGGGAATTTTCAGGGCAAACTAATAAACTTGTCTGGTTGTGCAGACGCTCTGCTATGGTGTGATGTTTTGACAGGCCATCCAGCCCCCTCCCGGCCAAGGGGACACACACACACACACACACATACTAACACAAACACACTTACACAAACGCACGCATGACACGCAGTGCAGACATACAGAAAAATAAAAAGACAGACAGACGGGCAGGCAGACAGTGGGACACACACACACACACACACAGAAAAATAAAAATAACAGACAGACGTGCAGACAGACAGAGACACACACTAACAAAACCAAACCTGCCTAATCAAAGACACAGCACGCGAACACACACCCCCTCCGCTCTCTTCTGCAAAGACAGAAACCGTGGCAGCCATCACAGAAAACAGCGCGAGCGAAACACGCAATAAATTCAGCAAAACCACCCCCCACCCCCCCACCCCCCACAAAAAAAATAACCCAAAATATGGGAAAGACATTTCAAATCAAACGCCAACGCATAAATCTGCAGCAGGAGGATGTCAGCGGCGGTGATCCTGGTTCTGCGCATGCAGGCCCCCTTAACCATGACCATTAGCGGGGAGCGTTGATCCCGGGAGTACGTCATGCAAGGAGGAGGCCAGCCAAGCATGGGATATAGGCGCTCAGTGATAACAACTCCAAGAATGTTAATGCGGGGGCCATTGTGATGGTGAACGCACGCAGAGGCACACACCACCGAGAGGCAACGTCCCACACCAGACACACACAGACCGAGAGAAGAGCTATGGGTCTCACACACACACACGCACACAAACACACGCACACACACGCACACACGCACGCAACTGCAAAACATAGCACACACACAAACACAGGGAGGCTAACGTAGAGACAAGCACAGACTCACACGTTTTCAACTGCAACCCAAACCCACTAATTGCTGATGAAACGGTCGTGATGTCAGTCAATGCTAATATTGAGGCTGAAGAGGCTGAATACGCAGCTTATCAGGGTGTTAAATTAACACTGTTAATCAGGGAAGGAGGGGGGAGTCGTGCTCCTGTCCCAACAGCCAGATTAGATCTACAGGACCCCAAACAAACACAACAATGGGAACAGGTACGGGGCTGCCAGGACATTAGGTTAAGAAGACAGGGAAGGACTGCTGTGAATGGAAGATTCTGATATGAGAGAGAGAGAGAAAGCAAGAGCAAGAGAGAGAGAGAGAGAGAGGGAGAGACTGAGAGAGAGAGTGGAGAGAGAGAGAGGGCAAGAGCAAGAGTGAGACAGAGAGCAAGCGAGAGAAAGCGAGAGCTAGAGCATGCGCGCGCGAGAGAGAGAGAGAGAGAGGAAGGCAAAGGTGTACGTTGGGGTCCCAGCATGTGGCAGCTCTGAAAGCAGAAGCTCGGGGGTTTTAAGGCTGGATGAGGCCCGACAGGAAATGCAGAGCGGCACAGAGGAACCTCCGCGAGGAAGACGAAGTGCAAAAGTAGAAATAGTAGTAGCAGTGGTAGAAGAGACCATAAAAGAGAAAAAACGTCAGCGCACGAAACAGAAGCGAGGTCAAGCCCAGAGACACACTTTATCTCTTAGCAAAAACACACAAACTCCCGCAAGAAAGTCGACGAGTGGGCCCTCAGGGGGCGATTCAGGGGACAGCCAATTTGAGCGCAGCTGACCTGGGAACACACACACACACACACACACACACACACAGGGGGTTCATCTCCCGCTCTATGACGGGTGTGTGTCACCAAGACCCTGAGCCCTTCATTAGACCAACACGGGGGTAATAAATCCCTTGGATAAACACTCAGCGTCTCCGCGCAAGTCTGCAGGGGCCGCGGCTCCTCAGCTCTGCTTTCAAGGATGGGCTCCCGCCCGTTTAGAAAAACACAAACCCGCAGACCGCGAATCATGGCTTGATTCTTCAAGCAGGGCAGACAAGAGTCTTTATTTATCTCTGCATACGTTAGGCTCGTCGCGTCGGTGGGAAACATCGGCCCGTGCGTCCCTTTGTTGTGCACCAATGCGTCCAGCGGGCCGGCCCCCGTCAGAACGACGCAGCACGGAGGAGCGATGCGATGGGTTTTCCATGTGCGGGAGAACTGGTGTGTTTTCCATGTGCCACAGTGACAGATCCAACATGGCCCCTGAGGGAGGGTTCCCCCCCCCGCCCCCCCCCCCCCCCCCCACTTCATAGGACTCACGCGTGGCTCTTTGAGAACAGAGCCACGGGGCCCTCAGCCCCACTGGAGGGCAGAACAAAGTGAACGGCGGAGGTGTCGGTGTCTGATTTCCTCGCTACGGTTTCTCACAGGTTTAACAGCGGCGAAGACCTACTCGGGGGCTGGGTGAGGTGGAGCTCCAGGGTGGGGCGTTTTTTTTTCCCCCCGTAGAATAGTGCCATGCCGTGTTTCGAGACAGAGATATATGAGGGGAAATTCTGCACCATCCCACACTTACTTCTTCTCCATTACGAGATCACACCTGCACGCACCATCTGTTACCAAACATGACCCAACAGCACACGTGTTTCTGTTGGGCTTGGACACGGAAAAAAAACCTGTGGTGGCCTGGGTTCAAGATGGACCTTATGGTCTGGGAGTGGACAGGTTGGCTGGGGAGAGGTGAGGTCAGAGGTGAGAGTATATGAGCGAGAGGGAGAGGTGAGGTCAGAGAGAGAGAGAGAGAGAGAGAGAGAGAGAGAGAGAGAGAGAGAGAGGGAGGGAGAGAGAGAGAGAGGTGGAGGAGAGCTAGAGAGAGAGAGAGAGAGAGAGAGAGAGAGAGAGAGAGAGAGAGAGAGAGAGAGAGGTGGAGGAGAGCTAGAGAGTGAGAGGCGGAGGAGAACGAGAGAGAGTGAGAGGTGGAGGAGGGCGAGAGGTGAAGGAGAGCGAGAGAGGTGGAGAGGAGAGCGAGAGCAATAGAGAGTGAGAGAGAGAATCCAAAACAGAACGAGAGAGCGAAAGATACGGGACGGGGGAGGGACAATTCTGAAGGTGCACACTTCAAAGGAGGTGGTCGGGGGCGATGTGATGCCCCCGTGACGTGTGCTGTATGCACAGCTGTGGGTTGAACACAGACCCCGTCTCCGCCAGAGGTAACGCAATCGGTCCCACCGCAAGAATCTCCCCTCATTCCTCCGTAAATCCCCTCAATATCTCAACGCGACGGCGGCGGCGACGGCGGCGGCGACGGCGGCGGCGACGGCGGCGGCGGCGGCGGTGGCGGCGGCGGTGGCGGTGGCGGCGGCGGCGGCGGCGGCGGTGGCGGCGGCGGCACGCCCTGCGGTCCACCGCTACGCTGCACATGGAGCTCACGGCGGAGAGAAGGCTGCTTGCCGTGGGCACCCGTGCACGGCAGTGTTTTGTTACAGACAGAGGAGCCGCCCAGGTGGCATTTACATTTAGGGCGTTTAGCAGATGCTTTTTTGTCTGAAGCGACTTACAACGGTCCACACACAACATTCACACACCGACGGAGGCGGCGTCGGCGTCGACCACGCGATGGCGACGGTCAGCTCGTCGGGAGCAGTCAGGGTGAGGTGTCTGGATCTCTAGGAGGAGCCAGGGATCGAACTCTTATCTCCTGTGACCTTTGGAGAGATGACGGACGGAGTAAGATGACGGGAGCCGGGGGACAGAGTCTACCTGAAGCTGGCGCAGCGAGGTGTGGCTAAGCCGCAGAGCGACCGGCTAGGAGGGGGGGGTGGGGGATTACATCACTTGTAGAGAAGAATCGGACATCTCCCCTTCGCCACCCGTGTCCGGGCAGAATGGACGGGGTACGCGGCCGTCGGGGTGATGGGTGAGATTACCCCCCCCCCCCCCGCCCCCCGGGTGTCTCATGACCTGTGGTGACCGTGAGGGGCGAGGAGAGAGCTGGTGTAACCGCTGACGGATGTGTTTCTGATCCAGCCGTGTTACAGTGCGAGGCACGGTGCGTGGAGAGAAGCCGTCTGAAAGGGTGCCGGTGTGGGTTGCACTACTGGCCCTTCGGCGGTTCACAAATAATAGAGAAACGAGGCCAGGACGAAACGCAGAGAAGATGTGTGGGGGGGGGGGAAAAGATGAGAAAAACATGTGAGGGACAAAAGACATGTGATGACACATGTTAAAAGAGAGAGAGAGAGAGAGAGAGAAATACATTTTAGAGTTTGAAAGAGCTTGAAAGAGTGCATCCAGGAGGAGGAGTTGAAGAATGTGGATCAAAGGGAGAGAAGGAGAGCGAGGTAGGGGGGGGGGGGGAGTGAGAAGAGAGCACGAGACAGACTGACCGACCGACCGACCGACCGACCGACCGACCGACCGACCGACCGACCGATCGAGAACGAGGGAGCGGGAGAGATCGAGAGATAAGAGTGCGAGAGTGAGGGAGAGAGCAAGAGACGTATCAGTCGGGTGAGGTTGACCCTCGTCCTCGTTCTCGGAGGCTTTCGAGGGCTCTCAGGTGGGGATGCCGTCTGATGTTTTCTCAGGTGTCAGGGGCGGAGTAGGGTGTGTGTGTGTGCGTGCGTGTGTCCGTGTGTGTGTGTGTCGTCGGGGGGGCGTTGGGTTACACTGCTGGCTGCAGGGCGACCCTTACTGTCGTCATCCAGCGCTGTGGGCAGTGGATGAAAGCCACCCACTTCTGACAGACTGCTTACTGGAGGACTAGTGGGTCGAGAGGGGGGCGTGTGTGTGTGTGTGTGTGTCTGGGTGTGTATCTTGTGTCCGTGTGTTTATGCGTGTGAAATGGATGAGGAGACTAAGAGAAAATCAAAGCAGAGGTCCAGGCGGGGTCTCGGGGGCCCCGAGAAGCAGCCAATGTGCCTAAACTCTCATGGCCAGCCAGGGGGGGAAACGCACAACTCCAGTGTGTGTGTATGTGTGTGTGTGTGTTAGAGTGTGTGTGTGTGTGTGTGTTAGAGTGTGTGTGTGTGTGTGTGTGTTAGAGAGTGTGTGTGTGTTAGAGAGTGTGTGTGTGTGTGTTAGAGAGTGTGTGTGTGTGTGTGTGTGGGTGTTAAAGAGTGTGTGTGCGTGTTAGAGAGTGTGTGTGTGTGTGTGTGTTAGAGAGTGTGTGTGTGTGTGTTAGAGAGTGTGTGTGCGTGTGCGTGTGTGTGTGTGTGTGTGCGCGCGCACGCGCATGTGATTTGCTTTTGTTTTTACTGTGACTCTTGCCACCCCCCCCCCTACCAGAAGAACGCGTACAGTCCTAACGTCACCTGCGGATACTCAGGAGCGAGTGAGAGCGACGTAACCCAAACACATGGCTAATTGGCCCAATTAAGTCATTACATAACACAAGCCAGAGGTGGGACCCCCCCTCTGGTTCTGCTCAGAGACCCCCAGTGTCAGGTTATACAACAACAGTCAAATAAAAAAAAAGAGAAAGAAAAAGAAGAAACCCAAACTGGGGGTCGAGTTCACGGCGTCTGATGATTTAAGGGATCCTGAGTTAATGAGTGATGGGCACCGTCACGATCAAAGGACTGGCTTTGTGCGCCGGACGAGGAGAGTCGTGTGTGTCTGTAACAATGTGTGTGATATGTGTGTATCCCCTCTGTATATATACTGTATGCGACCTGGGCTGATGAGCTGGTGTGGTTACGTCTGCTTACATGTAATCAGTGTGTGTTTGTGTGTGTGCGGTTGTGTGCGTGTGGTTGTGTGCGTGTGTGTGTGTGTGTGTGTGTGTTGCGTCTCGGTTAGCCAAGCTGTGGGAATATCTGCCTAAGTGAAAGCTTCTGTGTGTTTTGTTTACGTCCCCTGAAGTGTATCCCGTGTTCATTCGCTGTTGTTTACAGTGCTAGTGAGACAGAATGCACACGTGTTTTTGTGTGTGTCTGCGTGTGCTTGGGTGTGGAGATTGTGCGCGCGCCCTGTTTATGTATCTTTTCCCATTGTTAGTGTCCGTCTGAAACTCACCTCGTCTCGCTTCAGTAGCCCTAACTGTTCGGCTGCAACGCGCGTTTCTGCTGGTGTTTGTGTGTCAGGCTAGTGTTTTTTTTTGTCTCTGTTATAGTTTGTGCATCTGTCAGTGTGCGCTCTTGTTTGTTTGTGTCTTTTAGTGTCCCTCAACGGTTGTCGTTTGTACGCGGGTCCGGTAGAGTTTGTGTGTCGGGTGATGTTTGTGTGTCTGCTAGTGTCTGTGTCTCTGTTATAGTTTGTGCATCTGCTGAGTCTTTTAGTGTCCCTCACCTGTTGTCGTTTGTACGTGTGTGTGTGTGTGTGTGTTTGTCGTCGTTTACCTCTCCGGACATGTCGGGGGCCAGCGTGATCCAGGGCCAGAGAGAGGAGTAGATCCCGAAGAACACCACCCACAGGCCGATGCTGCCCCAGATGGCGATGTGGCTGAACTGGGGAGCGGAGTGGGACAGAGGCACAGTGAGAGGCTTCTCTTGCTGCTGGGACCACATGGGGTTACAGGAGGGAGAGGCCCCCCCCGGGGGGCCAGGAGGGCTGACTTGTGGCACGGGGGTCGACGTCCTTCTGGTGTTCTGTATTGATTCGTAGCGTTGAGCGCTTTGGCTTTAACCCGGCAAAGTGGATTACCGGAGCGAGAATGGGTCAGGCATCCCGACTTATGGCCGCTGACATGGGGATTGAAACCTGAATCTTTAGGCCGCGAGTTCAATCGCATTATTTTTCATTTGTTCCTGAAAAATAAAACCTCCTCACCCTATTTTCTGCATTAGGGAAATACCATTTTATTAGTTCATTCAATTACCCTTCTATGGGGAATTAAATGTCCTGCATTAAATAAAGCTGGGCTTCCTCTGCAGTGTTTCCATACAACTGTTTCCATAGTGTCTGTGTCATTGCACTGATGTTATGGTTACAAGCCCAACGAGGGCCAATGAGGGGCCAAGCTAGCCTGGGCTACAGAGCAACAGCAAACAGAGCGGTATGGTCAGTTAATGTTACATAACCTCCAGTCCTATTAAGAGAGAGAGGAAGAGATCAAAAGACCTCTACACAATGACAGACAGACAGACAGACAGTACTGGTCTTACCATGGTCCAGGACGAGGTCTCTAGTCCGGCTTTCAGGCAAACTGTGATGACCACAAACTATGGAGAAACAAAAGGACAGTTATATTCCAAACTGAACCTGTGCCTCTACAAACCAAATTGAACAGTACAGTACACGTTCAATCTGGAACAATGAGTTCACTGGGACTTTCATCTGGAAATGTATCCAGCCAGCTATTATCATTCATTATTGTGCTTTGCACTCGTCCGTCAAGCCACATCAGAAGACAACATTCCAGTGCTTCCAGGACGCCTCAGTCCCTTTAACACACCAAACCACCAGAACGTAAACTGAGGGGGAACATCAGTGGAAGGAAAATTGCTTACTGTGTAAACCATGTTGCCCAAGAGGAGATAGTCGGGCGTCTTCCCGTTGCCAAACACTGTGTCTGTGAGGGGGGGAGGGAGGGGGAGAGGGGGGGGGGGGGGAAATGGAGAACAGAAGCTTTCTGAGCATCGAGGCAGACGCCCCTGAGTTTAACAAGCTGTTCCCTGGAGCGCTGGAGCTGTGCTAAGCTAGCCTCTAGCTCGCTGGCAGAGAGCAGCGCCTCGCCCGTGGGAAGAAAAGGAAACGTATGGATAAACTGCAGTGTGACGGAACTCTGTTGTTTTTAATGCACATTTTTCCCAACCCCTCTCATTTGGAGCCCAATGGGATTATGGCCCGTGAACATGGGAAAAAACGAGAACATAGGTAATTACGTTCATTACCGCCCCGATGCGAGTGGATTCAGCGCAGGATTTCTCCGTCACAACTATTAGGAGCAAGGCTTGTTATTGGAGGCCGCGGCTAAGACTGAAGGGTTTGGGGCGATTAATCACGGTGGGAATATTTTGACATTCTCGCCGATTCTCGTAAGGCCGGCCGACGGACGACGAGACCGGGCTGTTCTGCCGACCAAACGGCAGATTGCGTTCAGAAATCGACCAATCCAACGCCTTTGGGGCGTCTTTATCGGTGTGTCGGAATTGACACGAGATACCGAATAAAAAAAACAACTAGTATTTTGATATAATCTAAACAAAATAAACCGTCCGTTCAAACCGGTGGGCGTGGGTGAGGGTGGGTCGGTGGGGGGCCGAGGGAGTGAAACATAAGTCTGTAGTGCGCGACCGCCGGGGGTCATGTGACCCGGCGTGCACTGATGCTCCGCCGACAGCCCGTCAGTCACGCGGAAGGGGTTTGGCGCCCTTTGTTTGGGGAGCGGGGCCAAGCCTGTGTGGTCCACCGGGCCAGTGACCAGCCAAGACTCACCGCC
>NW_028178680.1:15000-17693 GCF_964030765.1 Micromesistius poutassou | reverse complement strand
TTCAAAGTTCATAGAAAAATGCACAACACTGAAAACCGCGGGATAAGCATGAGAAGTACAAAAACATGCAATGATAACGGTTATACATTTATGAGGCAACATTACCTGATCTGTATTCTTAACAATGAACATAAATAATTATGCTTAGAATTATTGTTGTTATTATTACGAATTTCAAAGGATAAAGAGAAAGATTAATTAATTTTTTTTGCCTTTTTGATTTTGTCTTGGCAATGACAAGCATATTAATGGCATTAAACTACAAAGCTAAATACCGTAGCAGTATCCAGATTTTTTGTTCAATCCAAAGTCATATGCCTTCGGTCCTACTGTATCACCCTGTCTATCTGTGCGATGACATGTTGTCACGTCGCAACATGGCAACATGACATGTATGACAACAATGCTAGGTCAATGGTGATATCATTCCATCATGTGCCTGGTTATTTCTGTGGTTGTAAATACCTTTTACTCATTTTCACTTACTACTTCATTTGTACTACAAACACTGAATCCATGGTGGATAAATATTTCCGGAATACATTAACACCTCTGACCTGGCAGTAAGCATGTGTCCTTTGATCTTGGGGTTCAGTCAGTGTCTGTTTGATTAAAGGTCGTATCAGCGATGTTGGGTGAGGTCACTTCTGTTGGTATTTGAGCGAGATCCCAAACAAACAGAGCCAGCTCGCGCCCCCCCCCCCCCCCCCTCCGTGTTTCGTGCATCCAGTAAAATGAACGCAGCGCAAAACCACCCATCCCTTGTCGGTGATTGGTTGGAATACTATTTATTTTGGTTTTGAGTGGTCGGTAGTACCATTTGTTCTTGTGTACGATCTCGGAGCATAGGCTTCCTATAGAGATGCGTTTTTTTGACGGCCTGGGCGGGCAGCTAGCGGATAGTGAGGAAAGATCAGATGAATGTGATCATTTATGTTTCTGCCTAGAATCGCTGATGCAACCTTTAAGGCGTCATTTCCTCTAAACTCCCCTGCAAACTCCCCTGCAAACACGGCTCTCTATAGCCGCGTGGGACGGACTGCTGGTACTATAATAATTGTTTCCAACTTCCAACATCTGTAATAACTTATCCTATAGTTTGCCTCTTCCCAGCGGCGTCTCAAACACGCGGCCCGCCCACACGCGGTCTTGTGTGTTGACATTCATGTGGCGAGGAGAAGATAGAGGGACATTAGACCGCTCTGTTCTCAATGAAGTATCCTCATGTTCCTCCTCCTGTTTCCCCTACTTCCTTATCTTTATTCCTTATCCCCCCCCCACCCCCAGCCTCCTCACCTTGGGAAAAACCCCAAACTCTCTGCACCGGTGACTCAGCAAGCACTATTAAAAATAAATTTAATAAACTAAAAAACCCTGATGACCAAACAGAAAGGCATTCGTGACAAAGCTGAAGCATAGGCCCACAAAAATGCCGCATTCAGCCTGTTGCCAAATAACATTAGGGCTATTGGTGTTCAGCAGTGGGTGTACGCTCTGAGTTTCAAATATCCAGCAAGTCTAACTTGGATCTATATTGTGTGTGTGTGTGTCTTTGTGTGTGTGTGTGTGTGTGTGTGCGTGCATGTCGGTGTTTGTGTGTGCTTGCGTTTGCTTGTGTGTGTGCATGTGTATGCGTGCGTTTATGTGGACATACACATTTTTGTGAATATGTGTATTTGAGTGTGTGGGGCAATGCATGCATGCACGTGGTTGTGTGTGTGGGCGTGTGTGTGTGTGTGTGCGTGGATTATGTGTGTGTGTGTGTGTGTGTGTGTGTGTGTGTGTGTGTGTGTGCGTGGATTATGTGTGTGTGCGTGGATTATGTGTGTGTGCGTGGATTATGTGTGTGTGTGTGTGTGTGTGTGTCACAGAAGAGCACTCGCGCTGCCAGACCCCGACCAAGCTGCGCCTGGCGGAGGAGGAGCTGGCGGGGCCCCCTGCGGAGGAGGACCCCTGGACAGGGGCCGAGGAGTCCCTCTTCAGGGTGCTGCACGGCACCTACTACAACAACTTCTGCTCCATCGCACGCCTCATCGGCTCCAAGAACTGTAAACAGGTGCGGCGATGCGGGGGCCATGCATCGGTGGCTGTACTTTACATTTAATTTAAACAGGGACTTATCTTTATGCGATGCAGTAAAGAGAGTATTTGGACGCGTTAAATGTGGCAATGCGGTGGCAGCATAGAGGGGGGGGGCGACTCCAGGACGCTGGTTTCATTGTTAAGCCCTCAGGAGGTGTCGTGGGCCTAACTTAACGAAACAGCGGTGAAAGAGGGTGCCCGCTTGATAACCCCGATGAAATGCTGCACGCTGCATGCTGCTGTTAGTTGGGCCGTTTGTCTCGTGTTTTTCACCTTTGGTTGGTGGCTTAGTGCCCAGCGTGCTTATAAGGTTGGTTTGGGCAGGGGCTTCTGAATATGTGTTTTCCTTGGATTTTGACACAAAGGGATTATAACATCTGATCCTGTGTATTAATGAAATATTATTTAGAGTTGAATTTCATATTTTGAGTGAACCACAGTTGTCAGTGATTTCTAACTAATGGGCTTTATGTATATAGCCAAGTAGTTATGCATTCGTTGGCGCATTGCTTATGGGACAGCTCCAAGCTGGATTGACGTGTCACTCCTGGCAGACCTGTCAATCAAGGAAAACATAGCCATAATCTTGACACCTACAGTATATTCCGATT
>NW_028178680.1:0-10000 GCF_964030765.1 Micromesistius poutassou | reverse complement strand
CTAGCTTGAACCCGGTGACGCCTGTGTTGCCATAGAAACATCCAGCCCCTGTCCGTCATCTGGTTTGGGGGGGGCGTACCAGCGCAGGGTGTGGTGGGTGTCTATGATAAGACTCAGCGTTGTCTCCTGGCCGCCTTTCAAGTACAAAAAAAGCCCTCCGCCCTCCTGCAAACATTTCACACGACAACGCTACTTAAGCTTACAGCGTATTATCTTCTTAACAAAACTGTAAAAACTATACAACTTCTGTGTATGCCAAGCTTACTGAACGTAAAAATTAGGAATGGCATTCATATGTGATTATCATTATTATTATTATTATTATTATTATAAGTAATATAAATAATAATAATAATAATAATCAGTGTGTCTTAAAGCACCTAGAACCTTTTGTTTTTTCAGAGCTACAATGTTACAGCTATCCGTCATATTCTCAGTGTTACTCTCAGTAGATTTGTTACTGTATTTATAATGGGTTAGAAATTCACCTCTCAATACATAGCTTTTTATTACGTACCAGATAGTACCAGTGCAAGTGCATGTGCCGTTTCTTGGTGAGGCTAACCATTAAACCCGCTAGCCAATCGGTGGTGTTTCTCAGTATCATGTGATTTACCCTATCGATGTCACTCAGAAGACGCCTGCTGTGGGGCTCGACTGGGGCTGTAGTGCAGGGCTCAACAAGGCCAGTGACTGACAGCTACCCCGTGTTTCGACATTCTCTGTTGCTAGCTTTAACACAACTTTATAGCAAAAGCACGCTATTGTGCATATTATCGTTATAATATCATCATGGCTCTGCAAAAAAGTAGGCAAATGGACGAAAAAAACCGACTGACTGAATGTAAAATGTAGTTGGTGTCGAGAGAGATCTCTTTCCTCATTAATTTCATTTGCGACATTAACCAATGCTGCTGGCCCTCAAAGCTAATTGACGTTGAATATAATCTTTGTTTATTACTGGAAATTAAGTGTACAAGGTCTATATAAGTCTCTATACGTAGACTTTTGCACAGATAACCTCCCATTGAAATTATTCTAAGTGCCAAAATATTCTACTCCACACTCGAAACAATATTGTTGTTAATCTTGGTAGTATAAATACGTTTAACATAACCAATGTTATCTTTGGAAAACTGTATATGACCAAATAAAGTGCCCAATAAGTGAATAGTGCAAGGTTCACTATATCTGAACTATATCTGACCAATGTTCGTGTTTTCTGTTACAGCATCTGAACTGCTTTTGTTTTCAAAGCTAAAACGTTATATTGAAAAAGAACTATCTGAACATAGAGAAGCAAAGCTAAATGAAATTTTATGCCACATATGTATAGTGTATGCCTATAAAAATAAATAAACTTTAACTTTATACATAACAATGTGTGTCTCGTCTGAAATAATTTGTGATATTTTGTTTTTTGCTCACGCTATATTTATACGTCAACAAAATAGACAAACAAAATTATATATTTATAATAGATAATGATAAATATTGAAAACAATTGCATTTCTTTTAAGCTTTTTTTATTGTGGTGACAGTTTGGTTTTGCCTTTGATTTACACAGTAATGGTCATGTACAGTGACATCACAAAACCAAACCAACCAAGCAGACGCGCCCCCCCCCCCTCTTGAAATAAATGAATAAAATAAAAGTTAATATAGTTGAGTTGAATCACAACACCACTGTCGTTAATGATAAGGGTAGCTTGTTCTAGTAGCTTGTTTGATGATACCCTTCAGGAAGGCTTTACCTTTAATTATTTAACCAGCCGACCGCTCTTTAGCTAACAGCTAGCCTTCCAGTTTTCCCTCCATAAGTAATCTTTGCTGAAGTTTACACATGTAAAACACACAGCTCTCATTAGCACACTGCTCTCTGCGGTACAAACACTTTCGTTCCTAGTCGGCAGATTGTGGTAGGCTACGCATTAACAGAAATTCCACGGTATATTCATAGTCAAACGTACACACGCTACAAGGACCACAATAAAGTCAGAACAATGGCATTGCAGTGATGCTACTATGGTAGAAGAATGCATATGTATTTTTTTTTTCAAATGAAGAGCAATGTGTGCGTGCAGTTCTGTAATACACACGTACAGATAGACAGGTAGCCAACTAAAACTGTTCACTGTGTAAGGTGTGATATCCATCAACTGAAAATATAATGTTAAGAAGAAAAGCAAGAACATTCTGGAAATTGATCAGACATGTAACAAATCACTCTGTTTTCTACCTGCCCCTCTCACTCGACTCAATTACAACACCCTGTTAAAAATATAGCTTAGAAAAAAAGCCCCAAATCTGTACATTTTTTCATACATTATTATTTCCTGCCTTTTTATTTATTGGTTGGACACAAGTGTTGTACATTAGTTTACAATCTTTAACAGCTATGCACAGCGCCGTATTTCTACAATGGAAATGATGGCCGTCGAGGTCAGGAGCATATCAGTGTTGCGGTAAAACCGGTACTATAGTATCTAATAACCTGAGCGTAATGAAAAGCTACGATGCATATGTTGCAATTCAAAGGACCCTTATTTGTGACATCACAAATGGGAGTGTCCATCCGGATGCATAATAGAGGTCCTTTAACTTCGGGTGTTGAACACACGACAGGGAGAACAATACAACCAGGGATGTACTGCAGGGACTTGCCTTGCCATTACAGTTGCAGCGTTTACATTCAAACCTATCTCTCCTGCTGATCCTCACCACTGATCCACTCCATAAAAATCAAAGCAATAGAAAAAGTTGATAATCATCTTTTTTTTTTTCAACAACACTCGCGTGCGTTCATATATTCACGTACATATGTATTGGATCGTAACTGCTATTGACTCTGGGTTATGTGAACTTGAAAGAAGCCGATGTCATTGCATGGAATAGAAAAGTGCAGCCATCATGCGGTAGATTATCCATAGCTTATGAATGCCAAATACAAATACAGTCATCTGAGTTCTTAACTATAGGTGTGTTAGCATGGAGCTGAGTAAAGGTTGCCCTAGGCTACGTTTCACATTGAATGAATCCAATAACCCTTTTCCGTCCAAGTGGAAGAACGTTATTGAACTGGAGAGAGATATATATGTTTACTTTTTTTTTATATTCTCTCCCAAACGAAGGGAGCTGACGAGAGAGCAGCAATAAAACAGTACAATACTACTGTCCTACACATTATGCAAAAATACTCTAGCAGTGTGGTGAGAAATACTAAACTCGTGTGGTCCCCTGTCAAGGTGTCCGTGTGTGTACGTGTGTGCGTGTGTGTGCATGTTGATACGGATAACACGTTTATTTTATTCTGGTATTACAAAGGAGCTCTATACCGGGAAGGGGTGATGACTGACAAGACTAAAGATAGATCCCCTTTGATTATGCCGTCAGAGACATGGTTTTGGGAAAGTTCTGCCAAGCCAGATTGGGTTAGAGCAGCACCATGCTCTGCTTCAAGAAAACAGACGCGCAGAGCCTTTATATCAATTTACCGTCCGGTTATTCCTGTCGTAATGCAGTAGGCCTACCAACCACCAACAATTCTTCCAGTCCTCTCTAGATAAATGCCTATTCCCCTTGATTCTGCCTCATCGATGATTGTCCATCATCGTTGGTTTTTTATCTCTTACAAAGCCCCCCAGGTTCTCAAGAGCATTTGAGCTCTGAGCAGACACACAGAGCATGTACTGCGCGAAAGCCGCTCTCTCTTTCCAGAGATCATGTCTGAAAATTTCTGAAAAACACATTGGCATGTCTTATCGCCGTATGGACACAATACTAAATGCTGCACTTAAACAACAAGCTCAAGCGATACCTTTTCACGGTGTGTTGGTTATTGTTTGTGCAGTTATTTCTGTCGTTATATCATCTCAAAGCTTTGCGTCACAAAAGGCTCCATGCTTTTCCACACGCTCTCTGTTCTCGGGGGCTCAAGAGCAAGGAGAAGGAACGTTTAACTGATGTATGCCGAGTGTACTTTTATCTTTGCTTGTTATAATTTTTTCTATACCAGTTATCAGTTCTCAAGATATAGCCACTGATGTCATGAGAAAGAGAGTTATGTGATCCAAATTAATGCCATTTAAAGGTAGAGCATACAATAAAAGGTTCCAAATACTTATACAGGAATTTCTGGTAGCTGACGTCTTTATGATCCACCTCAGAAAACAAAGATATACCACCGAGGGATTTGGAAACTGAAATTCGACCGCACCTAATGAAGGTCATTGTTCCGACTGCACGATGTTGCTCAAGCTTGCTCTGACGAGGCACTTTGATTTTCACCCTGCGATACAGTGTGAGATTGGTTGGCTACTCACATAATATAGGGCTTCACAAAAATATAGTGGGCAAACCTAGATCCTACGCAACGTCCTATAATACAGAGCACCGGCGCTTCAGAAATTCGCTGGGGAGAGGAACGCAAACAAACCAACTATAAATGAACAGATAACGATAAAAATATGAAATAAAATCTGAAGGGATTATAAAAAAAAGAAAAAAGTATTGTGTGGTTGTGGTTGTGATTATAGTATTAAGTATTCCCGCCCTTCGAAAAAAACAAGGAAAAAAAAACAAAAACCTAGCCGCCCCCCTTTGCTAACGGCTACGGTCGGCTAGTCGCTCCGGAACTCCTCGCCGATTTCCGGCAGGTTCCTCTTCTCCTTGCGCAGGGTGTCCGTCAGCGGGCGCGAGCTGCCGGGTGAATCCAGGTGCTTGGGCTCGTTGGTCAGGTAGCTGCCCTTCTGCTGGTACAGGTAGATGTAGATACTGTACAACCCCCCCAGCAGCAGCACCAGCGCCAACAGGACGACGACTGGGGGGGGGGGGGGGGGATACGAGGGATGAGGGGAATTAGATCAAGACCGTAGCCATTGTAATCCCTGAAATGTGTGTGTGTGTGTGTGTGTGTGTGTGTGTGTGTGTGTGTGTGTGTGTTCTGATCTGGTCAACTTTGGGAATGTAGTGCTTTTCTTGAGAGAGGTCAAAATAATGCCAAATAGATAGCTTGAGGAATACACAGTACTGTATATTCAATATGGCCCATACTATCTACCGTTAACCTAAATGCAATATACAGTACATAGCATACAGGAAGGCAATATCATCCTGTGTATAAAACATAATATTGGCCGGACAGATTTTGATCTGCGGCCAGGCCTAACACCCATGTGATTATCAGTATTTTCAGGACATTATCGTAATCCTCCTATGACTCTGATGTTCCTGCATTACCATAATAACATAACACCTGCAGACCCCAATAAAGCTTATCTGTTATTAAGAGTCTCAGACAGGGCTGTGGTAAACAGAGTGCTTGGAAATATTTTTCTAATCAGGCCCGCCATTCTCTCACACACGACGCGGGAATTCTACTCATTTATTTCCGCATCTGTGCTATTGTGATGTAGTCTATCCTCCATGACCTTACCGTTACCAACCATCCATAACTAATGAGCTTCTGCACTCCTCTGGGATCCAAGTAGATAAAAATACGAAAGCAGTTCTGATCCTCTTTGAGGAAACCGAAAGGTGCATACGAATAGTCAAATCATGAGTCATGAAGTGTGTGTTGACAAATGAGAGATTTTTTCTGACATCCATTCATGCATCTTAGGGTTAGAGTTAGTTAAATAAAGTAAAATAATTGTGTGTGGCATGGCCCTATCAGATATGTCTGCAGCCTGCACACATTGGAGCTGTCAAGTGGCACAAACTCTGCGGCTTTCCCTGAGAAGCTTAAACAGAGAGACTGAAATGCCACAGCTGAAAATGTAACCTCTCAGTGTCAATATTGGATTAGAGGATTTGGAAGAAAACATGAATAGGAATATCTTAATGCAGACTTTGGAGAAAGGAAAGGGAGGGACAGAGAGAGAGAGAGAGAGAGAGAGAGAGAGAGAGAGAGAGAGAGAGAGAGAAGAAGTAAGAGTAGATAATGTAGTTCCTGGACGTGTTCCAAATAGGAACACATCCTGCGGAAATTAGTTGAGAAAAAATAAAGAAAGTGTGGTGATAGAGAGACAAAGAAAGAGAGAGAGAGAGAAAGAGAGAGAGAGAGAGAGAGATGGGGCGAGTAGCTTTAACTGGGACTGCATTCGGGGTGGGCTTACTTCACCAGGAACATTGATAAAGGCAAATTGGGCCCATTGAACTGCAATTGGGCCCATAGGAAACCTAAAAATCCAGAGTATGTCCAAGACTGGATTTATTAGCTGACTTTGCGGTGTATATTTATGTACGGTTTTACATCTTCCTGGCCACATATTTGGTAGGTGTGTGTAGTGGATATATTATGGTTTTAGAATAGTATAGAACATTTTAAGAATAGTGGTATGGACATACCTGCTATCCAAAACAATCCCATGTCGTCATGAATGTAGAGGTATTCTGAAAGACAAAATGTGGAAACAGGATTACTTTCTTTTGTCTCTAATCTGTGATCCATGGGCACCGGGGGGGGGTGGGGTGGGGGGGGGGGTGGGGTGGGGGGGGGGGGGGTCGGGGTGTTGGGGTGTTGGGGGTCTTCTTACCGATGGTAACGAACCAGGGGTCGGCCTCCCAGGGAACGTAGCCGTGGACAGGAGTGAAGGCGCCGCAGACGGACTCAGAGACGTAGCCCTGGGTGGTGACGGGGGGGTCCGTCTCGTTGGGTCTGAACAGAGCCTTGAGCGGGGCGTAGACGTTGTAGCGCACCCCGGAGATGCAGCCGATGAAGCCGGGCGCGTTGTGCCGCTTGATCTCCTTGTCGATGTCGCCGATCTCTGAGGGAACAGGAAATAGGTCTCTTGTCAAAGACTGGCTCAATATAGACACGATACACTACTACGATGATGATGTGTGTGTGTGTGTGTGTGTGTGTGTGTGTGTGTGTGCGTGTGTGTGTGTGTGTGTGTGTGTGTGTGTGTGTGTGTGTGTGTGTGTGCGTGCGTGCGTGCGTGTGTGTGTAAGTGTAAGTTTGTGTGTTTTACCCATGACCCTCCCCAGGAACATGGACTTTGGAGAATCAAATCGAGCATCTTCTACCAAGGTTATCTTCTCCACAATGGGCTCCATGTAATCCACCTGTAGTCGTTGAACACACACTTTATACACACATTATTTTTCCATATGGTTGACACAGCAATCAATTGATGTTGTATTGTGTAACATAATTGACACTGCTTTGATGTGGTGGGAGGCCCACTTCGTAATGGAAAAACGTAGGCATGGAAACAGACGCGACAAGGTTTGACGTGACAGTGGCGCGGTCAGGTACCTGAGACTTGATGGTCCTGTTGTGTCTGGTGATGTTAATGTAGTGGGGGTATCCGTCCGCGAGGTTCCTGTGAGTCAGCTGATATTTATGGGTGATCAGGCCGAGCCTATACCTCAGATCCACGCTTCCTGCGGGGGTGAAAGAGCAGTGCGGTGTTAGCCTGCGAGGCGTTACTCCGACTCATCAATCACAGTTAAGGGGGCACTTTTATGATACTTAATTCAAATAGGGGGCGACCAAACCCAGGGCGGGATCGTAGTAGATCAACCTGACAGTGGGCCGTACCAAAGGGTAGGCTGTAGGTACAGTCCACTGTGATGTGGACTGTTGGCTCTACTATGACCCCTCTCTGTGTTTGGTCTCCTTTATCTAAATCTATCCATGATACTTCTCGGTGGACCTTCCCCATTTGTGATGTCACTAATTGGTCAATTTTGAATTGGCTTGTCACAGCTAGAGCCCAGTTACAATAGAGAGAAAAGTGTGGAAGACATGCAGTAAATGACCCAGGCCGGATTCGATCCTGCGTCTCTGCGATTAGGACTGTGCCTATACGGTATGCGCCTTGGCCCAGTGCACCACCGGGGCGCCCCGCCCAGTCCCATTTTTTAAACGGATACATTTGCCTTCAACACTCAATGAACCATTCCTGAATGGATTATTACCATTCCAGTCATGGAATCAATCACATTCATCACTACTTTCCCCCCCCCCCGCGGTACCGTCGGTCTTGAGGATGACGGCGATGTAGTCCTGCACGAAGGAGCTGATGTAGAGCAGCACGGCGGGGGTGTGGAGGGTGCTGAAGCTGAACTCCACGTCGTCCGCCGTGTCGTTGTAGCCCAGGCTGAAGTTGTCGAAGTGGGGGTCGATCCAGTTGGCCCACGCCGCCTCGTCCGAGATGGGCTTCTTCCGTATGTTGTAGCGCATCCACGAGCCGATCTCGAAGTAGGCGCCGATGTCTGAGGGGAAGCGCGGAAGGGGGGAAGGGGGGAAGGGGGGAAGGGGGGGGGGTCACGAGGAGGAGGAGGAAGACGGTCACGTTTCGCCGATGTGTGCCGTGCGATTTGATCCGTACCCGGATACAAAGTGAAGGTAGTGCCTCACAAAACACCCGTTTATTACTCGATTGAATTGTCCATTTGAAGGTAATTCAATTTGATTGTATTATTTGTATTATTATTTAAAATGGAAAAATAATAATATAACAGAACAAGCAGGGGGGGGAAAACATTAAAAGTATACATAGCAACACATGATAACATTGACAGGTTCCCTTCATTTGACTTATTCATTTTACATTGCATTATTTATTAATGAATGTGTCTAAAAGAACCACATGAACATTGCACCTAGCTTGCAGGTATTCTTCTCATTGACGGCAGGAAGCTTGCTCGATTAGTAGAAAGAAACCAACAGAAATGACCGCTGACTGATCCTACCTTTATGGCAGTAGAAGCCGTCGAAGGCCGTGTTGTTGCAGTCGCAGGTGTACGACGCGTAGCCCTCTATGCACTGGCCGCTGTTTCGACACGGTATGGTGGCGTTCAGACACTGGCCCGTGCAGTTCCTGCGAATCCCCTGCTCTTCGTTCACCTTCCCCTCCAGGTCCAGCGGCACGCCGTTCATCCGTAAGCCTCGCATGCAGCCCAGGAACGGCCTCAGCGTACGGTTGGCCGCGCCTGGGTGTAGAACAGAGAGCAGATTGCTGTTATCAGCGAGAGTTTAAAACCGAGGTAGAACCAAGATGGGCCGCTAGGTGATTAAGGCCCGTCGAAGCTCTGGGTCAATTTCACGACGAGGGAGAGGACGAAACCCCACAAACCTTGAGCAAGTTTTCAAGTCCAAAAGTCACCGAAGCATCGTTGCAATATACAGTGAATGACAACCTAGTGAACCTACCCACGAGAATTGGGTGTGAGAACTCCATGGTCACAAACGTTTGGCCTGGGAAGCGCTTGACCGCCCACGGCTGCCAATCCACTTTGATTCGGGCTAGCTTCACGTTGATCTCGGCCTGGACGAAGTGCCACTCGTTATCGTTGAGCGGCATGGGAGACCGCAACGTCACGTTCAGGATGCCGTCGCCCACCATGAACACGAACGCCAGGTCCTGGGTCGCTGGCCGGGGGGAAAGAGAGCAGAAGTAAGAAAAGCAGAGATGGTAAGATGACAATGGGACTCAGGGACTCCATTTTGTAAAGGTATGGATTCCAGACGCTTTTATCCAACGCAAGTCAGACTCAATTCAGATACATGTCATTAAGGAGCTGGTAGGCTGCCGAAAGTGAGGAGTCAAACGCCCTACAGCCGTTACACTATGCCACCCTCTTGGCTGTTGGCTTTATTTACCTGGAAGGCAACTTGGTTCAATCTTTGTTCTAAACAACTCATAACCTGGCAGCCATCTTGGCTCTGAAGATGGCAGGGTGATGGAAGTGAATGCGGAACTCCGCATTCACTTCCATCACCCTGCCATCTTCAGAGCCAAGATGGCTGCCAGGCTATGAATGGGGTCAACGTCACAAAACGAAACAGGTGTCCCTCACTGTTGAGCTCTATGCGTAGGAAGTTGCGGAGCTGCTCGTCAGAGTTCTCCATGAAGACACAGTTGTCTCGGTAGGTTTTGAAGTGGAAGGAGATGTCAGCGCTGGAGCCCGGTTTGAAGGTAGGGAACGTGATGTAGGTGGGCTTGACGAAGGATATGGTGTTCCAGATGTTTCCTGCGAAGGAGACACG
>NW_028178681.1:5000-12606 GCF_964030765.1 Micromesistius poutassou | reverse complement strand
ATACACACAACTCAGAGGATTCTCTCCTGCCTGGTATAGAACGGGTTGGACGTGTGTGGGTGTGACATAGAGAGAAACAGAGACACAGAAAGAGCCAGAGAGATTCCAAAAATACTTTCAGCATTTCGTTGGATGTCGTCATAAACTATAATTTGCTTGTACGCATGCAGGAGTTTGCGCGTGTGTGCATGTGTGAGTGTTTGTGCACGCTTGTAGGCTACACATACACCCAGACTGTTTTTCCAGCATTTCGTGGTTCATTCAGCCCTGTATAAAGAATAGAATAAATAAGAAGACAAGGGGAAAAAATGAAAACCCAAGAGCATAAATCACCTCTTCTTTTTCTTTGCGCGCCAACTTTGTGTGTTCCTCCCCGGGTAAGACCAGCAAACATGGCATCATGATCAGTCCAAACCACCGCAGAAGAACACTGTGCCGCTCTGATGCTGAAGTGAGCGCTAGCCACAGCCACCCTGATTACAGTGGAGCTTCCACTATAGATTTCAACTAGCACTTTATCTATGCTGCCTTAATTGCACACATCAAGTTATTGTACTGTTTTTCATCAGATTTGTATTTTTCTAGACGACATTGAATGATTCATTTAATCACGTGTCTCAAGATAGTCAGGAATGGTAAGGCTGCTCAACTCACAAACTCTGAGTTTGATCCCCAATGTTTGTATTCTACCTGTGAGTATCCTTCAGCAATAATACTGGCTCCTAAAAGAGCCTGTATATTCCTTGTAAATTGCTTTGGATAAAAGCATATTCTAGTAAATAGTACGTAATTTATTTGTGTGCTTGTGTTTGTAGTGCAGTGTGTGTGCCGCTCTATTCTTGCTTACTACTGTTTCAAGTCATTGTGTTATGTGTATAGTGTTATAAGTACATGTTGAGTACATATTTGTAGTATGTTAGTACATATTAGTGTTGATATACGTCTTTGCCCCCCTGACCTCTTTGAACTCTCACACACGTCACATTCCCAGGGCCGGCAGGTCAGATGTGACACCGTGTGTGTGTGTGTGTGTGTGTGTGTGTGTGTGTGTGTGTGTGTGTGTGTGTGTGTGTGTGTGTGTGTGTGTGAGAGAGAGAGCTGTGAAGTGTGAATCCCATCGTCAACATGTGAATTGACCAACATCAAGACCTGCGTTATATACAGACTGGATTATGTAGTTGGATGAATATAAAAACAATTAATCGTGACAGTGATTTAAACAAGAGGGTGGTAGGAAGATCGGGGTTTGGGGAGAGAGACACTATTTCTGTGCAATACCAAGGAAACTTAGTGAAATATATTGAAATAGAGAGGGAAAACACGTGGTCCGAGTGGATGAGAACTGATACAGTCAGAGCGGCATGCAACGCTGTGACAGGGTGAAAGAAAGAGGGGGGGAGGGAGTGAGGAAGATGGATGGATTAAAGGGGTTAAACAGGGACGTGAAAAAGGAGAAATCTATTGGGGGTCAACAGAAGTCCCTCAAACTGGAGACACCAATCACACACGAACGTGCACACAGTTTTCATTCACCTCCTCTGTTCCCGCAGATCCAGGATTATGTTTTCCAGTCAGCGTTTAATTTGCGTTTTGTGTGAACGTGCACATATGATCCTTATTGTTCTTGAAAAATGGCAACAATGTCAACTTTCTGAGTCTACATGAAATTTATTCAAAACAATTTACACAAAATCATGCTATACTGTATATCATTTATAAGGATGCACCCTATCATTTATATATAACTTTATATATCTGATCTCCACCTGCCTATTTTAAATTATTAAATTGTTATTATTCACCCCCAGCCATTATTTTATTCCACCAATGCACTGACAACCAATGACCATTTGAACAACTGTGGTGATCAAACCTGCTTCAGACCGGACTTCGATCTCAACCCCCAGTTTAATTACATTATAACCCCAATGACAAAATAAACATCTGTAAACATCTCATATCATTATTTAATTTACTCGCTGCAAGTTATTTGTTACGCTGCCCAGTCGATGATGCCCAAAATTCCTAGCATTTAATGGCCATTAATGACATCTTGACTCGTTGTTCATGCGCATATGACAAATACACTTGAAGCTGGAGTAAACGCTCATCTACTCTGACGAGTAGTCCCCACTAAAACCAACGCGTGGCGTGGATGTGGTCCCGGTCATGAGAAGATGGTGGCTGGGCTGATGACTTGACAGGGAGGGAAGGGAGCGGGAAGTGGTCTTTAAAGAACACGACAGTTTTCCGGGTGCTTCCCCTATTGATGGTGGATTTGTCCCGGCCGTGAGGCCATCCTACAGGTGATGGATCAGTTAACAACAGCTTCCCCTGAAGACCTTTGATTGAGTGCAGCTTATCTTGGCCTGAAAGAGGAGGGGGGGGGGACCGTGTGTGTGTGTGTGTGTGTGTGTGTGTGTGTGTGTGTGTGTGTGTGTGTGTGTGTGTGTGTGTGTGTGTGTGTGTGTGTGTGTGTGTGTGTGTGTGTGTGTGTGTGTGTGTGTGTGTGTGTGTTCGGCAGGGGGTCTTTTAGCACGCTTATTTATGAGCTTCTCTTTACATATTCATTCTCCTACCGTAAAACAAAGGGGACATAGAGGAGCTGCCTCAGAGAGTGTGTGTGTGTGTGTGTGTGTGTGTGTGTGTGTCTGTGTATGTGTGTGTGTGTGTGAGAGAGTATCTCTGAGAAAATGCATTCATGAGTGTCTGCATGCTTGCAGTATATGACTCTCCATTGCATGTGCATGTTAAAATAGATAGGTAAATGATAGGTTAATGATAACCATCGTTGAAGTAGATAGAGAGAAAGAGAGAGAGAGACAGAGAGCGAGGGACTTTGATGCGTCTGCCTCTTTCCTCATCCCGTGGATGTTCTCGCTGGTCTTCCACTGCTAGAGGGAGGGGGGGAGGGGTGGTAGAGATAGCAGGGCCTGAGGGACGCATCAGACGGCCTGGGAAGTTCACCACGCCAGCGAGCAGCATGGCAGCGTGTCGTTAACCTGTGTTTCAAACCCATCTCCGCTGGAGAGGTGATCAGGTTGTTCATGTGTTTATGTGTTCTATTATTCAGTCTCATTATTTGAGGATGAAGGGACTTTATTCCGGTCCAGATGGATCCTGGGCCCGCGGGACTTATACATGTCTAGTACCGGAAGAGTGAGATGGAAAAACAAAAGCTGAAACATGATAGAGGTTGAGAGATAAATGAGAGTGTGATGGTGAACGACAGAGAGAGAAACGGAATGACAGAGGAGAGAGAGCAAGAGAGCAAAAGAGAGAGAGAGCAAGAACGAGAGGGTGAAAGATAGGGAGCGAGAGAGAGAGAGAGAGAGAGAGAGAGAGAGAGAGAGAGAGAGAGAGAGAGAGTTGACAGCTGCGTAGATACCAGGGCCCTTGTTGCCAAGGAGATTGGATTTGATTGACGGATAGGGACTTGATTGATAAGGCCCCCCTGCGGCTCCTGTGACAGCTCCTGTCGAACGGCCAGCTCGTCCCACATCACATGTATCACTCCGCCGCACCCCACCGCCACCTCCCAACACACACACACACACACACACACACACATCACTTAGCATCCCCCCCACCACTACCCCTTAGCCTCTGCCCCGGGAGAGGGTTGACAGTACAGCAACCGAGTGGCTACCACCATCAGGCTAAACATCTACACATCTCTTATAAACACCTGGCTCGCTTGAATCCCTGTCTCAGTCCGACCACTAACACTGAATTAGTATACTCTAGTATATAGATATGAGATATATTGTTAAATATATGTCCAATTCGAGAAAATACTTGGTCCTGATAGACCTGATGTTAACCCTGTTTGCATTCACTGGAGTCGTATTCAATTCGTGTGACGTTGGTTCTAAGGTGAGAGACTACTTTGGTGTTTGGTGTTTGGTGTAATTCCAACACCAGCTCATTGGAGACACACCCGCAGAGGTAGATGTGACGCTTCCCTCACCTAGCAAACTGGTCCATCAGGTGCGTATACGGGATGCAAGAATGTGTGTTTAGTTTCATGTTATATCCTTTTAAAAACAAATCCTTTGATTTGGTTATAATCAAAGTCTTTGAATCATCGCTCCATTTCCCTTCCCATTTACCTCAAAATATTTATTATTTCTGTGTGAGTAAGCAAAGCAATTACATTTTTGGCACGTTTAATGATTGATTCCTAACATCATTAGCATTTTGCTAATAACTTAACTGTTTGATGCTACCTTGCTAGTCTGATTAAATCCCTTGTGAGGTGGAATGATGTGGCAGGTGTGGAGTGCCTTGTTAGCCAGCGCTAGCCAGCGTTAGCTATTTCAGTCCTCTGATAACCACAAGCATGGAGGGTCCCTCCCAGGCCCAGACACACATATTCTGGGAAGGTGAGGAGAGTTCATTGTCTGAATTAGAACAAACGGTGGATTCCCGTTGGTGAAACTACTTCGATATTTGAGGCATTGGGTTACCAAAAACATCAGTAGATGGCCATTTGTAGTACTCTCCAAATCTGTACCTGTAAAGGTAAACTTCATTTAGATCCAATAACATTGGCTACACTAAAATCAAACAAGAATACAGTAGATCATTTAAAACCCGGTAGCCCAGGTTTCGAGTTTTAGTCTATTATCCCACCAGGAGAAATGTCACATAACGTACATTTACATAGCATACATCATGTAACATAACACACAACGCTTAAAACAATACACAACAATACCAGTGTCTGGCCCCAGGTATATAAAAAACATATTCTATAGCTATTCCGTCTGGCCGCCTACATTATACACGACACTCGCTCCCAGACCCTGCTGCTGACGTGTACGGTGTGGAACCAACAGCCAACCTTTTCCCCCTCACCAACAAGAGCGGGAAAAAGGAACAGGAGGAGGGGGGAGGTGGGATGGAGAGGAGGGAGGGAAGGCTGGTGGGGGGGGGGCTCCTACAGCGAGAGGCAGAGGGTCTGAGTCTCTGGGGACGCACGGCGAGGGACGGAGGGGTCCCAGGGGTTATCAGCCTCCCCAGATAGGAGAGCTCTCCTCTGTCACCGCAGAGAGGTGACACTCACGCCGACGGAGGGGCGGGAGATAACGTGTTTGGTAGACAGCTGAAGGTGTGTGTGTGTGTGTGTGTGTGTGTGAGAGAGAGAGAGGGCGGGAGAGAGAGAGAGAGAGAGTTTGTTAGTTGCAATGGTGCTGATGGAGAAGGCTGGGGAAGGGAGGACGGAATGTGCTCTCTGTCGCTCTCTCTTTCTCGCTCTCTGTCTCTCTCTCTCTGTCTCTCTCTCCATGTCCCTCTCCCTCTCTCTCTTTCTCTCTCTCTCTATGTCTCTCTCTCTCTCGGTCACTTGAGAGAGCGTGTCTCTCATCCCGTGGTGCCGAACCCCTGTACAGCTTCAGAGCATTCCTCGGTGGCCTGGCTGGCTTTCTAAATACAGCCTGTTGACCTAATAGGGCATCGGCAGGCAGGAGCAAATGTCCTACGACGGCTCCGAGGTGACACTCGGACAAAGAAAAACATGGCATTTGTGGATTTGAGGCTGTCAAAATCCTGTCCCTATGGCTGCTGACATTGGAATATTCCAGGTTAGCACGACGACAACCTTAGCTCCATAAGGAATGCGTGGGATTCCGCAAGCTAGTGCATGAATGGAACCAAAACATGGGACAATAACAATTTATATAAACTATCAACAATATCAATCTTCACTAATGCCTCTTGATGTATGATGGTTGGTTTGATACTCTTCAATTATTGACCTATTATATATATATATATACATATATATACCGCCAGTCAACATAACATGAGTCAGTTTAGAGGCCTTTATCTTGCTAGCTGATAGCAGCATTGGTGTATTGGATAACACACTGGCCACACAGGAAGACATGTTAACTTATTCCAAATATCCCTGGCTAGGACCAGACTTCAGATCATCACCGAGGCGGTACCCCGGATTTAGATGTCAGTCCAGGGTCAGTTAGCACCCCGACGCCTGATGCTGATCCAGGAGGTGTGACTGGTTGATAACCAGTGTCATTGTGAGGTAGTCAGGAGGCTTCAGAGAGAGAACCCGTGTGAACACAGAGCCATGCCCACCCGGGCTAACTGCATGCAACTGTTGTGGAGGCTACTGTACACACACTGTCATCAACTCGGTTGATAAAGTAGCACATCTAAAGGATTTACAAAACACTTATCACTCGGAAGAAGAGTGGGTTAGCAATTGGGCTAAGGGGTTGTATATTGGATGAAGGGTTCTGGATTGGGTTTGAGAACTGGGCTAAGGGTTTGGGTATTTGAGTACGGGGCTAGGGTATTGGGGTTGGGGCTTGGGTTAGGGATATGGGTCAGGTGCTGGACAAGGTAAGAGTTTAGGTTAGGGGTTAGGAATTGAGTTAGCAATTGAGTCAGGGATTTATTTAAGGAATAGGGGATTGAGTTGTTGGAGAGGTAAGAGACTTGCTGAAGAGATTGGGTGTTGGGGGCTGAGGTAGCAATTGGGTTTTGGGTGCTGGGTTAGAGGCTGGGTGTTGGAGGCTGGGGTAGAGGTTGGGTGTTGGAGGCTGGGTTAGAGGTTGTTGGAAGCTGGGTTAGAGGTTGTTGGAGGCTAGGTTAGAGGTTGTTTGGGGCTGGGTTGGAGGTTGTTTGGGACTGGGTTGGAGGTTGTTTGGGACTGGGTTGGAGGTTGTTGGGGGCTGGGTTAGAGGTTGTTGGGGGCTGGGTAAGCATTTGGGAGTTGGGGGCTGGGTGGAGGTCCCTCAGCAGCAGCAGCAGCAGCAGCAGCAGCAGCCCGCTCCACCAGAGTAGCGCATGGTAAAGCCATCAGGACCTGGCCTGGCCTTTGAAGAGAGAGGGTGGGGCGGGGGGTATAGGGGTGGGCAGGGGGTGTGTGGTGAGGGTTGGGGTGCACTCTAGGTCCCAACGTATACGCTGCCGTGTGAACCCCCTCCCCCGTCCTCCCCCGACTGGATTTCCTTTTATTTATTTCTTTCCTTTTGATTATTTTTTCCCTCACTAACACAAAGAAATACACATAAATTACTGAAAATAAATCATAAAGCAACCCAGGTTCTTGGATTGTAAATCTGTTTTCCTCTTCATCTTTCCCCTTGCTCTCTTTTCCCTTGCACCCTCTCTCTCTCTCTCTCTCTCTCTCTCTCTCTCTCTCTCTCTCTCTCTCTCTCTCTCTCTCTCTCTCTCTCGATCTCTCGCTGGTGCCAACTTTCTCACTTTCCCTTTCTTTCCCTTCTCCATCACTCACTTCTCCAGTCGTTTCCGGAAGGGCACAGACAGGTCAGGCTCGTCATGTCGAGAGGGTTTCACCGTTGTACAGTAAACGGTTTTATAGCTTGGAGCTACCCCCTAACTTCAAGTCTTGTTTTTTTTATGTCTCAGACCTTTAAACACAAATCAATTGTTTTCAAACCAAATTTCCCCCAAGGGGCAGATAAGATAAAGTATAATGCAGTTGTTTCACAGCGACAACCAATTAGCTAACATTACGCATCACAAAAAGTACATTTTGTCCATAAAACTTTAACTTCACTTTATTAGCGTCATTACTATAAGGATAGTGTACTGGTTAGGTTGTTTGACTCCCAGT
>NW_028178682.1:0-6913 GCF_964030765.1 Micromesistius poutassou | reverse complement strand
GGGAGGGGAAAGAGACAGATAAGGAGAGAGAGAGCGAGAATCGAGATCGAAGGGGGAGAGATAGGAGTGGAGGGGAGGGGGGGAGGGGGGAGGGGGGGGGGGGGGAGTGGAAAATGAGAAGGGAGACAGGAAGATGGAGGATCAGGAAGGATAGGGGAGGAGAGATAGAGGGGAGGGAGTTAAAGTTACTTTGCCATGTTATTAATGGTTCTCAACTTCTGCCCTCTTACAGCCGTATGGTCTACTGCTGTGTGTTTAACATATCTATATTATATATTATATATAACATCTATATTCATACGGCGCTGGTGCTGGAGGTACAGAGAGACCTCACCCTCTCTGCCCCCGGTGGCCGGCCGTCGCCCACGCGGCCGCCGCCGCCGTCGCCGTGCCAGAGTGTGGGCCCTATATATCTTGCGCCCGGCGCAATTGACTTTCTACACCGACGCACGTGTGTGTCGTTGCTAGTTTGCACCCGGTGCAAAGCTGATTTTCCCCCCGCAGCAACCAGGCACCACGCACTACACTTGCGCCTGGAGAGGCGTGTCGGCGAAAAAGCAGGGGCGTGTTCCGGCGCAAATGATACTTGGTGCTATTTTAGTGATCTAAAAAATGCGCCAATGCAATTGCGCCACTGACCGAAAAAGACTCTGGTCTCTGACGGACGGCGCAGTTGTTGTTGTCATGATAGCAACAGCGCCGTAGAACCGCCCACAAAGTACTTTGACTTTGCGCCTTGACGTCTGCGTTTTAGACCGTCTAACGAGGGCCCTGTGTGTGAATGAGCGGCCGCTGGTTAGAGACACTGTCTGATGGCAGTCCGTTTACCGCACAGAGCCGCTTCTGAACCTCTGTTTAACTTTAACTCCGTCTTAAAAAACATCCAAACTGAATCAAGAATGAATTTTAGAGGACGGACTGAAACTAAATCAAACGAAAATACAATGAAACGGAATATAATAAAGTGTTGAGAGAATGAATGAAATTGTATTCCATGTCTGATCAATTTGTACGCATAATGACATGGTTGTGTTATTTGGCAACAGTCCAGAGAAATCAAGGTTTTCCTCCTCCTCCTCCTCCTCCTCCTCTCCGGTGTAGGGAGGAGGAGGAGGAGGATGGGGAGGAGGAGGAGGAGGAGGAGGAGGAGGAGGATGGGGAGGAGTAGGAGGAGGAGGAGGAGGGAGGAGGAGGAGGAGGAGGAGCATGGGGAGGAGTAGGAGGAGGAGGAGGAGGAGGATGGGGAGGATGGGGAGGAGTAGGAGGAGGAGGAGGTGCGGGAGGGTTGGATGACTTCCTCTGCGTCTCCGTGGCTTGACACAGATGTATCAGGGACATCTATGACGCTCCGCCTCATCCCGGGATGTCTCACCAAAGCGACGCGAGGAGGACGTAAGTAGGCCATTTTTGGGTGCTTTCCTCCAAAGGATGCAAGGATACTGCGTCCACACCCATTAATAGCATGGGTGGGTGAACCTCATGGGACCAGCCTAATCTCAAGTTCACATACTGGTTCTCTCTGCAGACCAGTCTGGACGCCAGCCCGTTGAAAGCCTCGCCCGAAAAATGAATAAATGATTCGACCAATCAGCGCTCAGCCAGCCAGCCAGAAGCAGCTGATAAATAAATAGAAGAAATAAATAAATATACATCTATATAAATATAAATATACATAAAGATCACAGAATTGTATTGATTGCCTGTTGTTATTGAGACCCAGACAAGCCAGAACCTATAAATCTATGAGGCCTTGAGGATGTATTTTTAAATCTGTTTCCAAAATCACTCGGTACACACTGAGGTCGCCATTTTGCGGTGATATCTGAATCTATAATGAGAATTATTAGACCCTATGTAGTGGAAAACCATCCAAACAAAGAACCATTGAATTATTAGACCCTATATAGTGGAAAACCATCCAAACAAAGAAACATTGAATTATTAGACCCTATATAGTGGAAAACCATCCAAACAAAGAAACATTGAATGATTAGACCCTATATAGTGGAAAACCATCCAAACAAAGAAACATTGAATTATTAGACCCTATATAGTGGAAAACCATCCAAACAAAGAAACATTGAATTATTAGACCCTATATAGTGGAAAACCATCCAAACAAAGAAACATTGAATTATTAGACCCTATATAGTGGAGAACCATCCAAACAAAGAAACATTGATATTCGGTGGCCTTTGTACCCTCTAAAAGCTATTTTATAAAGAGTTATTATTGTGACATATTTCCAATGGAGTATAGTTTGTTTTTCCTTAGGATGACAGGCACAAAATCAAATCCATGAGTTGTGGAACAAAATTATGTATTTTTTGCCAAAATATGCGATTATGGGATAAATATGATAAAATCCTAAAATAATCGCACACATGCATAGCTGCCGATGATCTGACACGTTTAATATGCAACAGCAATGATGAAATAAACTGCGACGAGTAGTGTCCTAAAATGTTTTTTTTACTTTTGCTACTGAGCTCACTTTATATTCCTCTACATTAATCTCCCTAGCGAGTGAATAGGGATTAGGGAATGAGTGAATGATTCCGGACACAGCCTACTTGTTTTCAACGGGGACATTTCTGGGAAAGCTTTACCCTGGTCAACCTATAATCTTGGGAGCAATCAAAACTGTCGGCAGCACTTTAAAATAACTGCAACTTTGAAGCATCGGTAAAGGAGGAGTAAACAATGAATTCATTTTGAATGCAGCATTTGTAGAGAAACGTTCCCACATGAATAATCATGAGTTAGCAATTCATAATCATTTATAAATTATGAAAAAGATAATGACAAAATCATTCATAAGATCATTTAGGCTTTATAAACACTTAATAATGCTGCAGTTCATGTTAGTTCAGGTAGTTATAAATCATTAGTTGAATCATGTGCATGAGCTCATGCAAACTGAAGACTATGTATGCCGTATCACTACTTATCACTGCTTAGTACTGCAGCAATGATACTGTCCTGTTTATAAATGCTTGATAAGGCATCGATAGTCCTTACTTTAGAGAGCTCACACAAAATACTTAACTCATGATTTCTTACAAGCTGAATTGATCAATCCAGCCTTTACATGTCAAGTATAATGCTTAGTACGGCATGGATAATCCTCGCTCGAGATAAGCTCACAGAAAATACTTAAAATCAGCATTTTTTGAAGTGTTTCTAAAGCATTATTGTACAAACATTATTGACCGTGTCCTTTGAGTCCTGAGACTTTCGGACGACTGTGGATGATCCCTCTAAGGTCCTCAATTCTGTTAGACCACAACATCTTTTAGGTTGGACGTGACATTTACAAACAGCATGTTTTAATTTAGTTTAAAAACAGTTTAAACTTAATGGCTTACAGTTGATTGACACACACACACACACACTTCAAAGCTTTAGTGTCGTGTCTAGCTAGATTCCTTAGAATTGTGTTTGTGTGTGTGCATGTGTGAGTGTGTGTGCGTGTGTGTGTGTGTGTGTGTGCATGTGTATGTGTATATATGTGTGTGTGTGTGTGTGTGTGTGTGTGTGTGTGTGTTTGCGGTTGCATGTGCGAGGATGAGTCAATGTTTTAGTGTTTTAGAGTACAGGTGTCTAAACTGGTTTCTTAATGGTTTCCCACAGGTGCTCACCTGTGGGTATCTATGTGTGTGTGTGTGTGTGTGTGTGTGTGTGTGTGTGTGTGTGTGTGTGTGTGTGTGTGTGTGTGTGTGTGTGTGTGTGTGTGTGTGTGTGTGTGTGTGTGTGTCATTTAGGAATGTAACAGGTGTGCTTTGAGCTCCCTGTTATCTCAGATGTTGAGACAATGTGGGTGTCCACTGCTGTTTGTTTATTACCTTCTGTTTATTTTCCTCCTTAAGTGTGTGTGTGTGTGTGTGTGTGTGTGTGTGTGTGTTTGTTTGTGTTTATATGTGTGTGTGTGTGTGTGTGTGTGTGTGTGTGTGTGTGTGTGTGTGTCTGGTCGTTCCCTCTCTCCAGGACGGTGGGAGAGCGCGTGAACACAAACACTCTCTGCGTGAACACGACCACGTGCAGCTCCCATCTATCTTCAGCTGTCTGCTGACCTCACTCTCACACACACACACACACACACACACACACACACACACACACACACACACACAAAAGACCGCCTTGCGGTTGTTCACCTGTTACCCCCCAGGGAGCAGTGTGTTTGTGTGTGTGTGTGTGTGTGTGTGTGTGTGTGTGTGTGTGTGTGTGTGTGTGTGTGTGTGTGTGTGTGTGTGCATAATATTCATTAGTAGTTTGTCAATTTAAATACAGATTTGAGGTCATTCCCTTTTTTTCATGGTAAGAGTATGTATCCAGTTCCACTCCATGTGGGTGCATTCGTGTGTATGCGTGTGTACATGCGTGTGTGTGTGTGTATGTGTGTGTACCACCGTTTCTAAAAGGAGGATATAAGTTCTGGAATTCAGAGCTTTGTTTTCTTAAAGAGGAGAGCAAACGCCGGGGGGGGCGGTGGGGGGCGGGGGGGGGTCAGCGTGAACCACATTAAACCAGTTTCAACAATACTCCCAGAAAACCGGTTTCAGAAGTGACCCCAAACCGTCTGCTTTGGTCTGCTTCTTCCTGTAATGTATATGCAGACCATATTTGGGGTGTTCCCCACTGGGGCTGTGCGTTAGGCGTTAACTACAAGCCCAAAGCGGCCGGGTTCAAAGCCCGGATAGCGCTCTGTAATGTATGCAAAAAAAAAAAAAAACACGTTTGGTGATCAAAATGTCTGAATGAGTAAATGAATGAGTAGTCATACAAGTTGCACTAAACGCCGAATCTCCATTGGATCCTCAACTTGAAGCATCAGCGCCCCGACCCGTCCACCTCGTCCGTAGAGGAACACGCCGCTGCTGTGCGTCTGCGGTTGTTTGCAGACGGTTTCTGGGTGTTTGCGATGCAATCGCTCCGGTGCACGGCTGAATGGAGAACCGGTTGTCTGAGTAAGTACAGTGTTTTCTTTACTCAAGGAACGCTGAGTCTATAAAGGAAAATGTTTTATGCATTTGAGACGTCGGCGCGGTGGAGTGGGGGCCGACCGCGCTGGGTTGAGTGCAGTTTACTACAGTACTTAATATTTTATAACAACAGATTTTGGCCAAATATAATAAAGGACGGCAAAGGATGAGCTCACGCTCATAGCGACAATAAAATCTGTAACCTGTGATTTGATGATTACGTAATGCGATGTACTTACTGTCTCAGAAGTGGCTGTTCTAACCAATGACAGACGTACACACAAATTCGAGTTTGATTTTGGCCATTCTTTTATTATATAATGATAGATGAAATCACCTGACGAGATGTTCCATTAGTTAAATATCTCAGGGTTTTCTAATGTCCTGAAAGGTAACTGTTTCGGACATTCATGATGGCCGCCCGAAAGCAAAAATCTACAGCCCTAGGAACAGAACACATAAAACATCTATATTTTATGAACTTTCAACTTCCCCTTGAGTATGAAGTGTGTAGTGAGAGTTCCATCTGTGTTTAGTATGCTGGGCCCTATAGTGCTGTTAAAACAGGCTCGACTCTAAATCACACTGTCGCTAGCGTTTAACTGGGTCACAATCTGTCTCCCTCGTGACGCTCAAATGGTGAAATGACATTACCATTCCTGGGAGATGTCTGCCGCTTATCTCGTCTTAAACAAAAATCGGTGTGAATCCCCCACAAAAAATCTCTTCCATAACAATGACAACAAAAAGTGAGTTTCTGCCACCTGACAAAAACACACCGTGACGCTCTGTCCCTGACTCCCGCGCCTCACGAGAAATCGAATCTCTTACAGGTTATACAATTCTTACATATTTCCGATCCCTCAGACTATTGAATACAAACCACATTTCTTATCTCTTGTGCTTTATCACATCTCTGCACAACGTTCAGGGTTTAATGCTAAAGTACAATATTTAGATTCAAACATTGCCTCCTTTCCTATAGGACTCAACGACTCAAATCTAAAGATTTTAAAGCGCGTTCTGGGCAGACGGTAACCACGACCCGACGCTTTGAGTTTTGCTTAGTGACCGTTTTAAGGGATAGGGTTAGGGTTAGCCTGACAGTGAGCGTAAAGCAGCAGGACGTTTAAGGGCCTGTCACACCCGTCCACCCCACAGCTGCTACCACCACTAGGCTCATTTGACGGTTGTTTTTAAGAGGCAGGTGAGAAAACGCAAGCTTGTTCAAACAGAAACGAGCGGGGAAGCGCATTAAAACATCAAGAGAAGGACGGGAGGAAGGAGGAGGACGCCGTCAAGGTCACGGAAAAGATGCCGATTGGCCGGAGGAAGTATAGGCTCGGCAGGAAGCAGCTTCCACGAGACGGCTCCCAAAGGTGTTCTTAAATAATACGAAGAAAAAACGACCAACAGGATCTTCCTTCCCTTGTTGACAGCCCTGACACCTACACCTCCCTCTCTCTCTCTCTCTCTCTCCCTCTCTCTCTCTCCCGCTCTCCCTCTCTCTCTCTCCCAGCTCTCTCTCTCTCTCTCTCTCTCTCTCTCTCTCTCTCTCTCTCTCTCTCTCTCTCTCTCTCTCTCTCTCTCTCTCTCTCTCTCTGCACATGTTCCTCCCCTTGTTGAGGATCTGCTGAGGGAGTAGTAGAAAAGGAGGGAGGAGTCCCCAGAATGACGCCCCCCCGCCTCTTCCAGATGAGCACACACAAACAAACCCCGAGGAAGGCGGGGTTCTGGCCGGGACCCTGGGGGTCACAGGTCAGGGCTAAGTGCTGCCAGACGAGGCTGGGAATTCAGCGGGAGCGTCAGAGTGTTTTGAGGGCTGCCAGTAGTCATAATAGTTTCTGAAACTCAACCTTGGTGAACACGGGCTTAGAGACGAGTGAAGCAGCCTCCTGGCTCCGAGGCCACAGTGTACGTATAAATAT
>NW_028178683.1:0-13854 GCF_964030765.1 Micromesistius poutassou | reverse complement strand
AATTGTTTATCAGCCTCCCGGTTCTATTTCACTCTGAAGGAACCACGGCGCACGCGTTCTCCGCCTTATTGTGCCAGGGCGTGCGGAATTACTGACAGTTGGGAGTGTTTTTTGCGAGTCTGTAACACAACCACAGGACTTTAATTACACTACTAAAGTCCAACTCAATAACCAGCTGAACATTTAGTGTGTGAGACGCAAAAGTGCGCCGATGCACACGGGTGGACGTCAGACAGACGGGTGAAAGTCAGACAGACGGGTGGACGTCAGACAGACGGGTTGGACGTCAGACAGACGGGTGGACGTCAGACAGACGGGTTGGACGTCAGACAGACGGGTCTCCGCGTTGCTCTTAGAAGGGACTCCGGCGACGGGTCTTCCTTGCGGTGATGTGGCGGTTCAGGGGTGAATTATTGCGATGCTTTGCGTCAACAAAGAGCAATTTTGTTGTCAGTGTGGCAGAGGACGTCTGGACCAATGGAAACGAAAGGAGGAAGAGGATAGTCTCATGGGAGTTATTTAAAATTGCACGAAGCAGAGCGGGGTTAGTGTGACGACGGTTTCTCCTCTCCCCGCCGCCGAACGACAGAAACGAGCCTCTGTGATTGGCCGGGGACCTGGCCTTCTTATGACATCACTCCCGCCATTTGCATTCCTCCTGTGTTTGTGTGACACATCCACAAAGCTTAGGAACCCATGGATACACAATCCCAGAAGAATCGCCACTAACAAACCGTAAATAAATACAATATGAATGATTGAGGGATAGGGATTAAATATTCTTAAAGAGATTTTAAACAGCCAACGCAAATCGTACTTGAGCTTGGCCTTGAACAACTCCTTTGGATTATTTTCTTAAATACCACGTTTTCCAAAGTGGATTAAGTACAGGAGTCCACTCACGTCAGTGGAGAGGTGATGAAGCACGCGGTGAAGCCTTCAACGTCTGTCTTCTTTTCATGAGACATATTACAGAGTTACCTTAACAGGTAACGAGGTGACCGATCTCTACTGGGCTGTAGTAGCACGTTATGAAACCCATTTAGGCCTGGGCAATAAAACAATAAATGATCGTATCGTGATAGACTTTTGATCAATATCAATATAAAACATGTTCAATATATATCAATAAGAGACTGGACCACTGAATCTAGCAGCTGGGTTTGTTACACAAACACGGTTCCATACTTCTTTACAATATCTGAGTGTTTTTCATTGTTGTATTGACATTGGAGTATTGATCAATGAAGAACAGTGGAAGGTCATATGAAGTGTTAAACAGAAGTGTTTAAATCCAGCATGGTAAATCCTAGTCTTCTTAGGTCATTAAAATGATCAATAGTTATCGATCAATATGATATGTCTTTCAGCCGTATCGCCCAGGCCTACCCTCATTCACCGAGTGGGAATGGGGCTGTGCTGTTGTTTAATGTAAAGAGATGCAGAGAGCACCTTGACTTTATACACGTCTGCGTGTAGCCTTCACCGCACTCACGGTTTTGACGTTGAGAATCTCAAATTGACCTCTTAATACCGTTTCCAGGCTAAAACGGATCACCACGTTATTTTTCATTCGTCCGAATTGATTTTTCTTCAACCGAAAAGAGTAGAAAGCTCACGTCTCGTCTTTCAAAGCATCAAAAACACAATTTGTTTTGAGCGAGGAGGATTCCGCCCACGCACACACTGCAGCTCCGTTCTTTATGTTTTATATTAATACATTATAGGCGGTGTGTGTGTCTCGGCCGGCCAGATATTCACCGCTGCTGCAGCGCTGCTGCCCTGCGTGCTGGTGGTGTGAACCTGGCTTGTTAGGCCCGGCCTGGCCCCTACTGTCCTGGAGGGCAGATAGCTGTTAGCATACTAATGGCTCCACCTGTTCCCACCACGTTACCCGCTAAAGGGCAGAGGCAAGACACAATGTGCTGAGTGCACACAAACACAAACACACACACACACACACACAACCGCAAGGACAACCGTCTCACACACACGGACGCAGACACACACACACACACACGCGCGCGCGGACGTGCACACGCGCAACACAACCTGCCACAATATGACCACCGCCTGCATGTCTTTGTTCCTGCATCGCTGTTCCACCTACCTACATGTTTACAGCTGTACCTAATCACCACTGTTACCGCCATAGTCCATGTAGCGCTGTGTGTGTGTGTGTGTGTGTGCGTGTGTGCGTGTGAGGCAAGCCTGCAGGGTGCATGTGTCTGGTGTGGGTGCGAAGTAGGAGCAGGTGTGTGTGTGTGTGTGTGTATGTGCGTGTGTGTGCGTGTTGCATGCTACGTGTGAGCCTCTGGGGAGAGGAGCAGCAGACAGGTAAGTGGGGGGGAACCCGGCCCCGTGATTCAAACCGCAGGTAGGACGGAACGCACTGCCCCCCCCCCCCCCCCGCCCCCCACCCGCCCCACCGCTACCCTCTGGGTCTACAGTACTGTCTGTGTGTGTGTGTGTGTGTGTGTGTGTGTGTGTGTGTGTGTGAAAATGAGAAATGCTGTGTGTGTGTGTGTGTGAGAGTGAGAGATTGTGAGAGAGATTGTGTGCCTGTGTGTGCGTACGTGCGTGTGTGTGTGCGTACGTACACGCACGCACGCGCGTGCGTGTGTGTGTGCGTGCGTGCGTGTGTGTGCGTACGTACACGCGCGTGCGTGTGTGTGTGCGTGCGTGCGCGTGCGTCCTCGTGGATCCAGTTGCCCACCGGTGCAGCATGGCTCCCTCCCTGACGCGTGCGTGGGCTTGCATGTGTGTGTGTGTGTGTCTAAACGACGGCAGCGCAGGAGGATGTGCATGTGAGTAGCCATGGTAACCGAGGGCGGTGAGCATGCATGTTAATGAATGTCTGTCTCTCTCTCTCCTCGCCCGGCCTCGACGTCTTCCAGAACATGGCTACACTCCAGGTGGGTTGCCCGCTCTCTCTCTCTCTCGCTCTCTCTCTCTCTCTCTCTCTCCCTCTCTCTCTCTCTCTCTCTCTCTCCCTCTCTCTCTCTCTCGCTCCCTCTCTCTCTCTCTCTCTCTCTCCCTCTCCCTCTCCCTCTCTTTCTATCCACTCTGCATATCTATTACCTGCTTCTCGTGTCCATGTCTGCGGGCGCACACACACACACACACACACACACACAGCAGGGTGTTAATGTGAGGGCCGGGGGCGCTAGGGTAGATCAGGGTCTGTAGTGTCAGTCCGCTCCGCGTGGCCGGTGGCAGAGAGCGGGTAAGTACGACGGCGTTGGGCAAGTCATATCACGGTGAGTGTTGAGAGCGGCTACCGCAGCCTCAAGGTTAGACAGACAGGGAAGCCAGCCGGTACGAGGGTGTAGGTGTGCGTGTGCGCGAGGTACGGGGTACACACACACCGCACACCGTGTTTGTGTACGTGTGCGCGAGGACCGCTGCCTGAGATGAGAGAGTGCCTACAAAGTGAGTTTGGACAGGATCGCTCCGTAATGATTGGAAGACACGGCGCGCACGCAAACACGCACGCAAACACGCACGCACACACGCGCACACGTATGCACACACACACACACACACACAAACACACATGCTCACACACGCACACACACACACACACACACACACACACACAACGAATAACACACACACACAGACACACACGCACACACACACACACATGCTCACACACACACACACACACCCAACGAATAACACAGACACACACAGACACACACACATGCTCATATACACACACACACACACACACATACACAAACAATAACATTAGCCTTCAGAAATAAAAATAAAAAAGGCAACAAAAATCAACCCCCCACACGCACACACACACACGCACACACACACGCACACACAGCCCACTACGTACCAGCGCAGCCGTACGTTTGCACACAGAGACATTTCTCCCATGAGCCTTTGCTGTGCTGACTGTGCTCTTGTCCTTCTTTCAAGGTCTGGCACACCTGATGATCGGCGACCAAGGTATGACTTCTCACCTTACTTCCTGTTGTCCTCCGCTCTACCATCATGCCCCCCCCCCCCTCCCCCCTCCCCCCACCCCCCCCCCTCCCTCACCAACCCCCCCCCCCCCCCCCCCCACTCACACACACACACACACACGCACACGCACGCGCCCCTGCGACCCTCCTCTTCATCATGTCATGGCACGGAGAGGAAGTTGTCTCTAGGATGTGGATCCAAGGTCAGTTTGGTTCGGTTCTTCTTCTGTGGTGCAGAGTGAGCAGAGCGCTAAACATAAACAAAAAAAAACGAAATAGAAACCAAGACGGCGTGTCTGTGGGGGGGGGGGGGCGCAGGGCGGGCAGCGGCGGTGTCGGGGGAGGGGGGGGGGGGGGGGGGGGGGGCGGCATCAGGCCGGCCCCTCTTAGCTCAGAGCCCCCATCGTCAACTTCCACTGGGATGCGTGCCTCATCGCTATTGGCTGGCTGCTGCAGGGGGGTGAGGAGGGGGGGGGGGGGGGGGGGGGAAGGCGGGGCTACTGGCTGGCTGGCTGCGGGGGGATAGGAGGGGGAGGAGGGGGAGGAGGAGGGGGGATGTGGTTGGCTACTGGCTAAGGCTGACCCTCCCCAGCACTGTGGGGGGCTGGGGGGGCCAGAGGACCTTGCAGGGCTTGCTTTGCCGACCCTTGGAAATTAAAAATAGGTGTGTGTGCGTGTGTGTGTGTGTGTGCGTGTGTGTGTGTCTGATGGCTAAGCGACCGCATCCACGGTTGGTTTTGGTTTCGATGCGGTCCTTTCCTCTCTTACATCATCCTCATCCTCTCCAACCCACGTCCGTCTGACCCCCCCCCCCCCCCCCATGTCGAGTTTGTCCATGTGTGTGAGTGTGTGTGTGTTTGTGAGTTTGTGAGTGTGTGTGTGTGTGTGTGTGTGTATGTGTGTGTGTTTGCCATGTGCCGGTGGTCAGGTTTGAAGCAGTAACTGCACACCCCCCCCCCCTCAACACTCTGAGTAATTCATCTCCAAGCGGCTCCTCTGGCTCCCAGCATGCCTCCCCATCCTCCGCTGCCATTGGCTCCCACCTGGGATTCCATCCGTCTGCAGGTCGCCACTCCGTCCCCGCACACACACACACGTGTAAAGGTCTTTGAACCCCTCGCCCCTCGCCCTCGCCCAGCTCCCACTCCCAGCTCCCACTCCCACTCCCACTCCCAGCTCCCACTCCCAGCTCCCACTCCCACTCCCACTCCCTCTCCCACTCCCTCTCCCAGCTCCCACTCCCACTCCCACTCCCACTCCCACTCCCACTCCCACTCCCACTGCCGCTTCCAAACACCGCATGACAGCAAACACGGAAATAAAAGAGAGCTTCCGTCTCCCCGAGTTCAAATCAAATCAAATGTACCGGCGGTGTGTGTCGACGGTGGACATGGCTCACCGTGTCGTCTGTCTGTCTGCCTGTCTTCTCTCTGTCCCTCTCCTCTCTCTCCGTCTTCTCCCCCTCTCTCTCTCTCTCTCTGTCCCGGCCCCCCCCCCCCCTGAACGTAGGGAAGATCAGAGGTACTGAACCCTTCCTCTGTACTGTATGCTCTGTGGGCTGCGTCCGTGTCGCTGTTGTTTTTACTTTTGAATGCCGTTGAAAAGCTTCCGAATGCGTCCAGTGATGCACACACACACACACACACACACACACACCCTCACAGCGGTCCTACGCTGCTTCAGCGGGCTCCTCTGCCTTCGTCCAAACCGCTGTGTTTGATGGGATAAGGTAAGAAGTCATTGCATGGATGTGTGTTTGTGTGTGCGCGTGCGTGCGCGTGCGTGTGTGTGCGCGCGTACTCGCGTCTTACGCACGTGCGTGAATGACAGACAACGCCCCGGCTCCCGGCTCTCTCTTTTCTGGCGGCCTTTTCTGGAAATCTGAAGGTAGGTGTCGCTCGACTTGATTGGCTCCGCATGACCCTTCTGATGAATTCACTGATTGGCCGACGCCAAGACAGACCTGATGACCGCTGTTCCCATTGTGTCCCGTGATTGGTAGAGAGGACGGACGGACGTCCTCTGTGGAGAAGCACACAATGGAACTGTTCCTCTGAGTGCGAGGCTGTGAATAGGGCGCAAATAGCGGCTCGTTGTCTGCGACGGGGGGGGGGGGGGGGGGGCCGGGGTCCCCCAGAGTAGGCTCTCCGTCGTGGAGTCACCACCAGGTGGTCATCAATCTTCAATTGCATCTTCGTCCCCCGTTTCCACGTCCCAGACGTGAGGAGCACAGCCCCCAGACGCCGTTCCGTTCCGTCGAGCGTTCCAGCAGTGCGGCGTGATGTGCTTGATCTGGTCCGGGCGACGCCCACACCCTCGCCGCCGCCGCCCGCCCGCCTCGGGCCTGCCATTGGCCGAAACGCGGAGCGGTGATGATTCAGATTGGATTCTTTGTGCTGCTTTCTGCTGAAGCATCTTTCAGAAAGGGTACATAAAAGGCTTTCGATCTGTGTGTGTGTGTGTGTGTGTGTGTGTGTGTGTGTGTGTGTGTGTGTGTGTGTGTGTGTGTGTGTGTGTGTGTGTGTGTGTGTGTGTGTGTGTGTGTGTTTGTGTTTGTGTGTGTGTTTGTGCTACACACCCAGATGTTAAAGCTGTCAAATGGTGCAAATGCAGCCGAGCTCACGTTAGCTGAGCGCAGAGAGGCCTTTTGAGAAGCCGTCGAGGCTGGAATGAGTTTCTTTGAGGGGGTGGAGAGGGTAACGGGTGACAGAGAAAAATATTGTGTGTGAGTGTGTGTGTGTGTGTGTGTGTGTGTGTGTGAGTGTGTGTGTGACTGCGTTCTTGAATAGCATAAAAAAAAGACATCTGTGGTAAAAAGGGAAAAAATATCTAGGAAAAGGGAGGGCGGGGGAGAGGGAGAGAGACACAGAGGGAGAGGTAGAGGGAGAGAGAGACAGAGGGAGACAGGGAGGGAGGGAGACACAGAGGGAGACAGACAGGGAGGGAGAGGTAGAGAGACAGAGGGAGAGGTAGAGAGACAGGGAGAGGGAGACAGACAGGGAGAGAGAGAGAGGGAGCGGGAGAGACAGGGAGGGAGCGGGAGAGACAGGGAGAGAGGGAGAGAGACAGGTTGGGAGAGAGGGAGAGAGACAGGTTGGGAGAGAGGGAGAGAGACAGGTTGGGAGAGAGACAGGTTGGGAGAGAGGGAGAGAGACAGGTTGGGAGAGAGGGAGAGAGACAGGTTGGGAGAGAGACAGGTTGGGAGAGAGGGAGAGAGACAGGTTGGGAGAGAGACAGGTTGGGAGAGAGGGAGAGAGACAGGTTGGGAGAGAGACAGGTTGGGAGAGAGGGAGAGAGACAGGTTGGGAGAGAGGGAGAGAGACAGGTTGGGAGAGAGACAGGTTGGGAGAGAGGGAGAGAGACAGGTTGGGAGAGAGACAGGGAGGGAGATGCGGAGTGAGGGACCTGAATGGTGTCTCGTGTGACGGAGCAGACCGCCTGAATCTCTCAGGGACCGGCCGCGCTCCGGTCTGCACGTCCTCTCCTGTTCTGCTGGACGTTCCTCCAGAAGGTTCCTCCAGAAGGTTCCTCCAGAAGGTTCCTCCAGAAGGTTCCTCCAGAAGGTTCCTCTAGGACGTTCCTCTAGGAGGTTCCTTTAGCATACCTGCAAACTAGTCACCTTTCGACGAAATTCGCCGTTTTCAACTGAAAATATGTCATTTACGTGAATCGTGTAGATCTGAAGAGTTTTTTTTTAAGGGGGGTGGGGGGGGGGTAGAAGGTTATTTTTAATAATAATAATAATTTAAATAATAATTTAAATAAATAACACGCCAATGGCCAATCATGTAACAGTATCAGGTTTGGCTGCGCCGTCTCGCGTGTTTCATAACAGAAACAGCGCGATGTGAGAAACGAAAGGTTCATGACAGTACTGGACATATCTCCATGTCCCATTTCCCCCTTTGATGGCATTATCATTATTCTGTTTAATGTAGGCATTTTCGTTATAACATGGATAGCAAGCATAACAACAAAATGGCTAATAGGCGCTAATCGCTAGTTAGCGAACATGCTAACTAGCGATCTTTACAACATGGATGATGGTTCATGACAGTACTGGACATATCTCCATATCCCAACAACAATGACATCCATATGTTCCATGTTCTAGGTTGAAGATGAGCTTTAATCCACCTACCAAGTAATGCAATAGTGATCTCATGATCTCATCTCTTATGTTTACATTTAACACTGCAAATGTTTTTAGAACACTTTTTTGTAGCACATGTTTTTGAGCACTTTATAATTGATAATTGTTAAGTTTTCATTGTGATGTTCATTTTCATTCAGACTTATGTTTATATTTATTTGAGTTTTCCATGGTTGTGTTGGACATTCCTTTTCCCTGTCTGCCTACAATCAGGGGAAGGTTAAGTTTAAAATAAAACGTTTACGTTTATATTTTTCTCCTGGTCCTTTAAAATCGACCGATATGAAACACTTATATCGTGATACAGTTTTCAGCCATATTGCCCAGCCCTAGTGCACATAACTGGTACGCAAGTACGAATGCACGCCCATAATCAGCGATGCGTAACGTCACTTGTGCCACTACAGCACTTTTGCGTAACTCACCGGCTTTTGCGTAAAACGCCCCCCCCCCCCTCCATCAACGACCCTGATTGATGGGGATTTGTCACCTTTTCCAACCCTTATGAGTTTGCAGGTATGTTCTAGGAGGTTCCTCTAGGACGTTCCTCCAGAAGGTTCCTCTCCCCTACACACCTAACCTCCAACCCCTGAAAACAATGCTCTCATTACTGTGTGCGTTTGTGTGTGTCTGCGGTGTGTCAGTGTGGTGTGAGTGTCTGTGGTGTTTGCGTACGTGTGTGTGTGTGTGTGCCTGTGGTTTGTGTGTGTCTGTGGTGTGTGTGTGTGTGTGTTTTGAGGCTGGTGAGGATGAGGAGGAGGAGGATGATGAGGAGGAGCTATATCAATGGCAGAAGAGAGACAGAGGAGACGAGGCCAAATTGGATTTCCAGAAGCGTCATCGGGGTCGCAGCGAGAGGCAGAGACTAATTTCGGAGTGATTCTTTGAGGAGTATTGAGGAGCAATCATCTGGATGAAGAGCGTGCTATGGCGCCATTTGTAGCGGGTCCTTCTCTGAGGTCTGTAAAGACGTGCAGAAGAAGCGTTCTCCGTGCATTAGCATTAGAAGATCCTCTGTAGGACTTGGAGAGGACTTTATCTGATGTGTCATCCTAATTGCTGTTTGGGATTTCTTGTTTAATTGGCTGTTTATGCGTGTTGGGAGCTGCCTGGTGAGGAAGGCGGTTTGAGTCGGAGGCTCCGTTTTTAAAATATCAATTCAGCAGCGTCAGCTGGGTGCTCACTCTGAGCTCATTGGCCTTTATGAGACAGACAGACAGCACCACCACAGACAGACACACCACAGACAGAAACACCACAGACAGACACACCACAGACAGACACACCACAGACAGAAACACCACAGACAGACACACCACAGACAGAAACACCACAGACAGGCAGAAACATGACAGACAGACAGAAACACCACAGACACAAACATGACAGACAGACAGAAACAAGACAGACAGACAGAAACAAGACAGACAGAAACATGACAGACAGACAGAAACATGACAGACAGACAGAAACATGACAGACAGAAACAAGACAGACAGAAACACCACAGACAGAAACATGACAGAGACACATATGCATAAATACACAGAAACACACACGCATCACACACACACACACACACACACACACACACACACACACACGCACACACTCAATAACCTTTACAGAATGCCCACTGAGTAGGTGAGCAAGTGTGTGTTCAGTGTAAATATGCATGAGTAAAACTGCGTGCACAGATTCCTTACGGTCAGCGGAGGAACGCAGGGCAGAGGGTGTGTGTGTGTGTCGGTCTGTGTTTGTTTGTCAGCAGGAGTTGGATTGTGACTCATCACCCGTGACTCACAAAGCGTCCGCAATTAATGCAGTCCGCTTTTAGCGCGCTCACACACTCCCTATGGCGGCGCGAGCGGACAGTTCACACGTTCCCCTCGGCGCCGCACCTAACGGCTCAGAACGCCGTCCCGACGAACCAGGAAAGCATACGGCGCCGGAGCGAGAGAGAGTCCCCCCTCCGCCCGGCGTCTCTCCAGTGGGCGGTGGTCGGTGTGCGGTGCTTTACCGCGTTGTAACGCACACATCCAGACCCCCTGCTGCTCCCGGCCCTCGTGTGTGTGTTCTCCTCCGACGTCCTGCCTCACTGCCTCCCTTTCGTCGGCGCTCCTCCCTGCTCCTTCTCTCCCTCGTCTCCGAAGCATTGTCTTATATATCATTTATATCCCACCCCGAATGATCGCGTCTATATTTCTCTGGAGCTGCCCATCGATCGCGCCTCCTCCCTCCTCCCCGCTCCTTCTCCCTTTGTCTCTGAAACGCCCTCTGTCTCATATATCACGTCACAGTTTCTCTCCCCTTCTCTATTTCCTTCACCCTCGCCATCCATCATTCCTCCCCTCCTTCTCTCCCTCTGTCCTCCCCTCCCCTCCCGGACCTCCTCTCTCTGTCTGCTCTATCTCTGCCCTCACCCTCGCGCCGTCTCTGAAACCGTCTGTCTGCTCTATCTCTGCCCTCACCCTCTCACCGTCTGTGAGCCCGACTGACGGCTGTATCTCTGCCCTCATCCTCTCACCGTCTCTCCATTTCATTCCATCCACCGTGGACTCATCGCTCCTCCCTTCCTCTCTTCCTTCGCTCCTCCTCCCTGCCTCCTTCCCTCGTCGTCTCGGAAACACTCTGTCTTAAGCATCCCTTCACAATTGATCTGTTCTCTCTATCTCCTGCCACTTTCCCATCCATCCCTCCCTCCTCTTCTCCCCCTCTCCCTCCTCTCCTCCTCTCCCTCCTCTCCTCCATCCTGTGTGCTGTTCCCCTCTGCGGCCGTCCCTCCGTCCCTCCATCATCCTCTCCTCCTCTCCTCCATCCTGTGTGCTGTTCCCCTCTGCGGCCGTCCCTCCGTCCCTCCATCATCCTCTCCTCCTCTCCTCCTCTCCTCCCTCCTATGCCGTTCCCCTCTGCGTCCCTCTGTCCTCTGTGTCTGACACACGTCTCTGCGTACGCATGTGATGACACGCCGCCCCCCCCCCCCCCCCCCCCCCGTGCGGCGCCATGCGGGCGCGGGGCCAGATGCCAAGGCATTAGGAAGGCCGTCTGTAGCCTCAGCAGTGCGTACAGCGTTGTCCCCCAGCGCCTCCTCCCTCGGCTCCCCCTATAGATACAGATATATAGGTATAGAGGCTGAGGGGCAGAGAGCCACTTGGATGCACCTGGAGACGGATGAGATGCAAGGGGGATGGTTCTGGAACAGAACTCTGGCAGCAGGACGCCGACTCCTTCTGCAGGAAACCTCGCAAACGACAAAAAGACTTTTGTTTTGTCGCTCCGTTCGCTAACTCAGTCTCCGAGAACGTTCTGTGAAGGTCCGACTGCGACCGTCTTCGTCAGAACGGTCTGTGCCTGGGTGCCTTAGCCCCAGGGCGGCTGTTCTCCAAGATTACAATTTCCAACGCCTGGTAAACGACGCGCTGCTAGAAAATGTTGTTCTTCTCAACTAGTAGCAGACTTTAACGAAGGAGACGGGGTGAACCTGAGTAGACTATTCAACTCCATGGAGATTAGGGTTAGGCTGGTTTTCGAAATTAATCTTTGAATGCTCGTTAGACTATCCAATGATCACAATGCAAATATTTGTGGTTTGCAAAAGTTTGCAAAGCTTTGCTGAAGTTGCACGGCAGGATGAGCGCTGTTCACCTGAGGAGGGATCACGGCTTCTGTTGGTAACGGATCTGCAGACAAGGAGAGCAACACGGCCGCCCTCTGTTCACGTTCGCTACCATCACCACAGGTCATTATTAATGCGCAGAGCTTTGGTAGCTTGGTATGTTTTGGCCTTGGTTTAAACATTGAAGCATCTGCTTTCTTTAATCATTAAAACCGTTCTTTATTTATGACCCCCCCCCTACGGCCACGTCTGACGAGTTGGGGCGTCTCCATGGAAACTAAACCCTAGAACCTCAGAACCCTGGACCGTTCAGTACGGGTTCTCAGTGGGAACCACCAGTTTGTGTGAGTGTGTGTCGGTCGGTCTTGCTGCTCCTCTCACTCGACAGCAGGTGTCAAAAGTAGCCAAAGTATTTCAATAATGTTCTCTCGTATCGAAATGCAAAACTAACATTGGATCATGTGGTCATCCCATGAACAAACTAATGTTGTGATATTTATTCTCAGCGCTGATGTGTTTGAACAGGTCCCTACAGGTCGTGGGTCTCCGGTAAAGGTTCTTCTTTGTGTGATAATGCGTCGGTGGAGGACGGACCAATCAAGCTTTCATTCAAGCAGATTCTAGTCTCCTGAATGATTTGGTCCATCAATCGTTCAGCTTCTTAGTTTCTGCGTTCTTGTCATCGTTTTTTCCACTATGGGTACAACATAAAGGATGACAACATATAGCCTATCGATATTGAATACTACTAGTATATTTGTGGTCGCCTTAATATACTCAATGCATCAAAACGTGCTGTTTACGTTATGGCTCGTCCGTTTAGTGGCTCATCAGTCAATGTAACCACTCCACGAGAGTATATCTCTGAATCACAATAGACCATCTCCTTATGCAGCGGTGCCAGAGCGCAGTTTAGAAGTTAAAGTTAGCTCACACTGGGGAAAAAACAAGCCATTCATCAAACTTTATCTTTGGAGAGCTCGGAGAGATACTCTCATTCTGCAGACGTTTCCAATCACAGCGGCGGAATTCAATCTGCGGCTCTTTGTGATTCGGCGAGAGAGGGTGTATTTAAGTACATTTATCACCAGTGTAGTACTACAGTCTGCTGAAGGGGAGGACGTGCTGCTACGTTTTTTTTTTATTTTTTAACACTCGTCTCGAAAACTTAAAAAAACGTAAAGCGCAAAACGAAAGGAAATCTGCGATCTCATGAACTGAACCAGATTCACGCCGCTCCGTGCGTCCGTCGCCCTGTCCTTGTCGTGACAGTCTCAGTCTGGTGGAGGAACAGAGTGCGCCGCGGTCTTGTCGGCGTGTGTTTCAGGACGCTGGATGAGCCTAGCTCAGGGGCCGGCGCTTTTCACGCCACCAGACGCGTTCTCACGCCCCGTCAAAATTGGCGCCAAGAAAACACGATCGAGGGCTTGCCCCCCTCCCCTCCCCTCCCGTCCACTCTTGTCAAACACGCACATAGGCAGCACGTAGCACACGCACACACGCACACACACACGTACACACATACACACACACACCCGTACACGCGTACACGCACACACACGCACACGTACACACGTACATGCACACACACGAACACACACACGCACACTCACACACACATTCAAACACACACACATACACACACACACACACACACACACTTCACAGATTTCACCCTTCCTCATGTAATTAGCACAGGGGGCCAATTTGTACATCATTATCAATTATCAAAGAAATGACAATGCGGAGAGGCAGAGGTGTGAATTGTGAGACGGTGCGTATCCACGGAGACAGAGCAACGCCGAGGCTCTCTGTCCGTCAGGCCGGCCTGTCAGCCTGTCTGCCAGAGGAGAGGTGTAGGCCGGGGGGGGGGTGGGGGGGGGGGGGCACAGAGGGGGGAGGCCGGGGGAGTGGGGGGGGGGGGGAGGGTGGCTCTGCGGGGATGTTTATGAGACGATGAGGGCGGAAAATGAAGAGGGCGGACAACCACTGCAGAGGTGTGAGATGCGATGGCGAGGGGAGATAGGGGCGCAGGGGGGGGGAGGAGCGGGGGAGGAGGAACAGAGAAGGTCGACGAGGAAGGAGGAGGAGGAAGGAAGGAG
>NW_028178684.1:7500-14469 GCF_964030765.1 Micromesistius poutassou | reverse complement strand
GAGAGGAGAGAGACTTAACTGGTCTATCTCCCCCTTTTCCACCCCCAACCCCTCCCTTCTTTTCCACCACCATATTCACCATACCATATTTCAACGCCCTCTCCTCCTTCCCTCCCTCCCTCCCCATGCCCTCCATCGTTCCCTTGTTCTCTCTCTCTCTCTCTCTCTCATTTCCTCACCTCCTCCAGCATGGCAGCCTGATGGGGCGAGGGGGGTAATGGGGGGGGGTTGAGGGGTGGGGGGGGGGGGGGGGTGTAGTCCAGTCGGCCGGTTAGCCTTGGAGTTTTGGAGTCTTTATTGCTGTGATTTGTGGGGGCCCTCCGCGCCCTGCTCTTCCTTTCACTCCCCATAACCTCTGTGCCGGCTTTCATACTTGGGCTGAAATGAAGAAATACCACCGCAGCGGACGGCTTAATGGATTGCCCCGGCTTCCTGATGTCTTCCATCGCCGTGACGCTCGTTCGTCTACGAGTCAGGGGTGGAGCGCCACACAGAACACACTAGCGGGCCTCTGAGCGGCTCCTGTTTGTTGTGCTCAGCGTTTGCGCTCCGTCGCACTCTTGAACACTTGAACAAAAGATTATTTTGACCCCTGCCTTAGAAAATCCATGAAAAATCAAAGAAAAACAACAAACACGGTTTTAAGTACACAGCTTAAATCACCTCCTGACCTCCCACACACACACACACACACACACACAACACACACACACACACACACACACACACACACACACACACACACACACACACACACACACACACACACACACACACACACACACACACACACAGCCCTTCAACTAGTGGTAGTAAATAACCGGGCCGTAAAGTGTTCAGCCATCCCTCTGTTGAGATAGCTTAACGAGGTCTCAGTTAGGGGCCAAACACGCTGCAGTCCCGGTAGCCCTGGCCCGGATCAAAGCCTGACTTTGACCCCCTCATGACCTCTCTTCCTTGACCTCTCCCACCGCCGCTGACCACGGGCCAGACGGCTGCGTACTCCACGTTAGCAGCAGATCGCTGCCGGGTTGATTAACACAGGGGGACGTCCACTTGTGTAACCTCACAGGAAGACACTGCGGGTCAGGGAACAGAGCCAGGAACCCACCGGAGGAGGGGTGGACTACAGTTTTTTCTCTCTCTCTCTCTCTCTCTCTGCTGAATGGGTTCTTTTTTCTCCATCTCCCTGTTGCTCTCACTCTCGTCCATTTCTTTCTGTCATACTTCAAATCTTGTGCCTCTGACTCATTTTCAATATTTATTTTTCTCTATCAGTTTCTTGCCACCCGTCCTCCATTTATCACTCTCCATTCTCTCACTCTCTCTCCCTCCCTGCCTCTCTCGCCCCCCCCTCTCTCTCTCTCTCTGAGGAGAGAGACAAGGCCATCGCACAGACTCCCCTGCAGGGTATGACAATCCTTTAAGTTGTGCGTTGTGTGTGTGTGCGTGCGTGTGTGCGTGTGCGTGTGCGTGTGTGTGCGTGTGTGAGATAGAGGGGTTTCAAAGGGAAAGGATTACACCTTAACGTGAGTTCTAAAAGGAGAAGAGCTGAGATTCACACATAATCCAATCTGTATTTGGAAAAGGCTCCTGCCCCTGACGGGACAGCTATCGCACAGCACATCTGCATATATATTCCCTTCTTTCTTCATTCCTTTTTCAAATTCCTCCACTGATAACGCCTGAGCTCAAGTCATACATTTGTGAATGAGGATTTCAATAAAAACGGTTGACTGAAACCAGTCGACCTGTGAGGTCAGTTCGACTGTTTGACGGCCAAAATACATGACAGTGAATGTGTAAAGAATAACCCGAACATTGGCTGCCAGCATTTTTGGGTGAAAACAACTACGATCCCAAATGAATTGTGAGCAGAGCTTCGTGAAATAACTGAAGTTATTGTTCGCAGCCTGTTTTGAATTCCTGAAAATCCAAAAAAGAGATGTGTTGTAGGTTTGAAGAAGGGTCGTATTCCCAAAGCCATTTCCAACAAACTGTTTTTTCACATAAAAACTTCCATAAATGAAAACTCGTGTCATGGGTGGGTGGGTGGGAAACAAGCTGTTTTTCTCGCCCCCTCCCCACCGCCTGCATTTCACAACTATAACCTTCTCCATCGAACACTATGCAGAGAAACCCTCTTTCACATCTCAGTGCTGATATAGGAAGTAACACGCTCAAACTACGACTTCTTCATAACTTCAACGGGGTGCTGAATCTCCCGGGTCACAATAATATTTCAAGAAAGCAAGGACAGCACTGCTGGCCATTTCCTAAGCATTTGTGCAACGGAAAAACGTGCAATCAGCCCCCCCCCCCCCCCCTTCTGGCTCTGGGCTCTGTTGACACCTTCTCACTGACAGGACGACAGGAGTTGCATTGTCATCGGCAATCAAGACAAAGTTGTTAGAGGTCGTCGCACCCGGTGGGTCCGTCTTCGACGCTTTGGTGTTTGTTGTGGTGGGCGGGTGGTGGGGGTGAGGGGGTGGTGACGGTGTTGATGTAATCTGGTCTCTCGGCGCGTGGGGGGCCGTTGATTTATGGCCGCCGTGTTTGTCTGTGGGATGACCGGTTGATTGCTTCGTTCCTCGCTCAGCCCTCGAACTCATGCTAATGAGCCTAGCGCTTATCTCTCCCAGCATTAGGGAGGAATCCAATTGAGCCCGTAAGGAGGAGGAGGAGGAGGAGGAGGAGGTGGAGAAGCCGTGGTATGCGTAGAAGTACGCTTATCTTCTTATCTGTTAAATAATTCTTTAGTTTGGCACAGACCAGACAGAATGGTTTCAAGTTTGTTGAACCATCTTAAAGTAAGTGTGTGTGTGTGTGTGTGTGTGTGTGTGTGTGTGTGTGTGTGTGTGTGTGTGTGTGTGCTTGGAGTCCACCCTGTGTGCTTTCGTCTCCACGGAACAATTTTAAACGATTTATGCAAAAATGCTTGCTGCAATGTTATTTGGACAAGCTGTTCTCATTCCCTCCACATTGGCTGTAATTGACACTGGGTATGGGTATAAAAGAGAGGGCATGATATATAGAGAGACAAAGAGTTACAAAGAGAGAGTGAAAGACAGAGGCTATGGATCATTAGCCCGGTAAAGATTGGGAACAGTGTCACTGTTTGGGAGAAGCATTAACCTTCCATTACACTTAATGTGGACGGCAGCTCTGGAGCTGAGCACCGTGGACACAGGGTCGATACTGAGCAGACCAGTCCTCGATTGACTGCCGCTCACCAAGTCGTGTTCAACACAGGACCTTTCCTGCTCCTACTCATGTCAATCACAGAGGTGAAACAAGTGAGCAACACTTGGCAAAAAGTCACCATGGGCCATAAACCTCCAACACTACACCGTCCAACAACGTCTGAATGAGCAGAAATAACACGGCCCGTGAATGTTCTTCATCAGGGTCGACATGGATACGAAGCAGGAAAGGTTAACATTACTTGCTTTGGCGTCTTTACTAGCAAGAGTTAGATGTTGTTTTACGTTTTAATCTTCATATTCCTCCTGATTTCGAGAGCTTAAATATCCAGTCTGGAATGTTTATCTTAGATTTATGCAGACGGGGAGACTTTTTATTTAATTGTTGGTGTTCACTACAAGCAGCTGCCAGACTTCCACACGTCTCATATAAGACCTAATCGCAGCATATTTTCCCCGCTGAATCAAACCACATCATATCCCGCCTCATCTTTGAGGGTCCGATGCATTAATCATGTTTAATAAGGGATAACTAGCTTTAATCGCAAAGCACTCGACTGAGGCTCGTCTTACTCTGAGCCTTGCCAAGAACTACCACATGCTGTGGTTTCTGTCACCACTATTGTGTGCACCTGAACACACCTAGGGCGAGAGAGAGAAAGAGAGACAGAGAGAGAGAGCAAGAGAGCTATAGGGAGAGAGCGAGAGACAGACAGAGCTAACAGTAAGGGAGGGAAAAAACTGTTTTCTCTGCGCCTGGTAGGTTTGAAGTAAGGCTTCAGGGGGTGTTACCAGCAGCTGCCGTGGATGACAAGAATAACGGTTAATTGTTGGTACACTATGTTCTCCAGCGTTGAACACGGAGATCCATCGTGGAGTACTTTCAGAGGTTTAAATAAAATCTAAGGTTGTGCCCAAGATAGGTTGTGCCCAAGATTTAAGATGTGGCGAGGGATCTGAGGGCCCTGTCGTTGTCCTGAATATATTATCTAAGACTGGTGTTTAAATGATGAGTGCTTCGTGCCTGAAGGTAAGGCGACAGGCGATGCTGTCACTTTCTATTCACTATTCTTCTATTCACATATTTTATATATCTAGGAGACTTGTGTGTCCGAGACATTAAAAGCGTACGAAATAGGATCTGATACAAAAGTTAAGCACCATCATTTCTCGCTACTGGTGTAGGATTTAAAGTAAGGCTGCATTTTTGTTGTTCATTCTAGACATTTCTCTCGGAGTGATTGACCGACGATAAAAGTGAGCTTACGGTACTCCCACACCCCGCTTCACTCCCCTGCCTTTCAAACACAGAAATCTTCCAGAGTGATGACTATGTCAATTCCGGCCATAAAGACTCAAAGAGTCCGCCAAATCTTTGCGAAGCGGCAATACTCAGGCTTACTGTTGTGTGCCAACACTCCTGCGGTGCCCAAGTGTTACGGCCCAGCTGTCGTCAAGCATTACCGGGGTCCACGTTCGCTGACAGTTACTCAGCTACTACTTATGTAGTGGCGTGCCCCCTTTGTTCCCACTTGGCGTTCCAATGGATGACCCCGCCACGAAGCCTCCTGGCAGGTCTGAGCACGGTGACGGCTCTCATTAACCTGTCTTACCGGGACGTCTGCGGTCTGACTCTGAGAGTGCAGCGCTGCTTCGTCGGGGACATGGTTTACTCTAGGACGGTGCTGGTGATGGTGGTGGTGGGGGGGGGGGGGGTGGGGGTTGCTTGAGCCGTGGTGATGAGGTGTAGATGTACACATTGGTTTCGATACAAAGATAGAGGGGGATGACAAAGGTTCATACCCCAACAGGTTTACAGTATTTTATGTAATGTACGTTTTATGTAGTACCGCTGTTGCTAATGGTTGCATGCAGCGATGATCAACTACAGTTTGTGTGTTATGGATAAAATAAAATGATTTTCTTTAAAACCAAATTGATTGCTGGTGATGCTTTTGTGGGGAATTTGATAGAGCTGTCATGCTTTTGTTATATTTGAAACCAATCTGTCTATACAAATGCAATTATTTAGATCAGGGGAAAGAGTTTTATGTTAATACACTGTATACAGTTCATGGAAGTAGCCACAAATATTAACTTTTTCGTTTTTTGTATAATTTTGGTATGTATAATCATGTTTTTCGTTAAGTGGTATTATTTTTAATCCACATCTTCTTGGTCTTCTAGAAGGGATTCTTTGTTTTGATTCCGTTCAAACACTTCCATATTACCGTCTATTAAAAACACCAGTCCCCAGAGAGATGCAGCTCTAATGATGATGTTGCGTGCACATACGAAAAATAAGGCACTTTAATGCGGGTGTCGGTGGCTGAGGATTTGGAGTTTGCGTCGCATGAGAGCTAACAGGAGATAAGAAGCAGGGGTGAAATTGGCTACGGTGAGTGTGAGCCTATAGAATTCATCAGAAGTACTAATCACATCATTTCGCCTATATATACAATTGGCATGAAGCGGAAATTGGACAAAATTCAAGCCAGGCTATTTGCACTGGATCTGCATGGGGACGGTTGAGAGGGCGTGGTAGTGTTGCGCTTTGTGAGATGAATATTTCATTTCCTCATCAGACTGGTCTCTCCGAGGTGAGACTGTTCGACCGGAGCAGTACCTTACATCTCCCGTTAAGGAGCCCCGGCCAAACTGCTCATATACAGACGGGCACTGGCGGCAACCGCCCGCCAGATGCTGCTCGCATGGCTGACCTAGCTTGACGCATAAGATTATCACACACACACACACACACACACACACACACACACACACACACAAATCTTAACAACACACATGTTAGAAAGCATGTGTGTTGTTAAGCTCTGTGTGAGGCAGGGTCACTCTAACGCCGGGGTGTTAAGAGATGATCTGGTTCGCATATATCGTTCAAAGGGCGCGTGGCGACTCTTTTGACGTGACACCGTCCAGCCTACACAGGACGGTGTCATACAGACTCACAGGATCTGACGGGGGGGGGTCCCCTGGGAATCCTATCCCAACACTGCGTTTGCTGTCTTGTGGCTACGATCTACGAAACATATGCTGCAGAGTGGATTCTTTTGTTAGGATTCAGAACACTGTTACGCGGGGATCCTTGATGGCATATTAAGTTAAGTTATCCTTTATTGTCCCTTTTTTGGGGAATTTCTTTCTCTGCTTTTGACCCATCCGGGAGCCGGCGCCGTGAATAGTTTCTTTCAATATGGCAGATCAACTCAAGAGTTGAAATGTCGGGGAGGGACAGTCTAGTGGTTGAATGACTCACAAACGAAAAAGGACCGGTGTCAAACCTCAACGTCAAGAATAACGGCGTCCTGAGCCAGATCCACATCACACCTTTCCATTAATGTACATGAACGTTGCCTTGGACAAAAGGGCCTGCTGAGCGACTCATAGTAATAGTAATAGTGGGTACAGCCACAAGCTGTTGCAATCTCCCTCTGCCGTCCACCTTCAGACGTTCCGCTCAGTGCTCATCACTCCTGATTCAGACGGTGTAGCAGACAGAAGGGGGGATCTTCAGCAGCTGCAATTGAGATGAACAAGGAACAGTCGACGCCCTAGGAGTCAGCCCTGAGGCACACCGAGCTCACGCTGCTCCGAATACCAGGGGCTCGGGTTTGGCTCTCGTTTCCGCTCCGCCTTTTTTCTTCCTTTCTTTAGAGCGCCAAAACAGACTGTGAACGGGAAAGATCGGATTAACATTGAAAAGATTTTGGCCTTTGACAGCGGAGCGCTTAGTCCATCTGGCTCGTCT
>NW_028178684.1:0-2500 GCF_964030765.1 Micromesistius poutassou | reverse complement strand
GTGTGTGTGTGTCTGTGTGTGTGTGTGTGTGTGTGTGTTGGGGGGGGGGGGGGGGGGGGGTGGAGGTGGTGAGTGTATCAGTATGTGTGTTTGCCTGCTTTTGTGCATCGGGCAACATTTGTTCATGCATATGGATAAGTGTGTGTGCCAGAGAAAAGACAGAGCGCAGGTCGACAGAGTTGGTATCCAGGTAACAGACAGCGGCAGAGCCCGCAAGGACCCTCTTTACACTAATAGCCGCTTCTTCTTTTGTCTAATTCAGCCTAATGCGACCCCTCTACCTCCGCCACCCACACCCCCACGCCCATCACCACCGGAGCCACCCCCCCCCCCCCATCCCTCCCTCCCCTCTGGGGAACATTCATCACCTTGGAGAGCGGTGGTCGCCCAGGTGACACGCTCCAGGTGATGGAGAGTCAAACACGGCCAGACATTTGTTAGTCTAATGTCTTAATGATTCCCTCTCTCTTTTTTTTTTTTTTCCATCTAACGGCCGACCCAAGACACGGCAGATCCCTCCCTCCAGGTGTCCGGGAGACAGATGGCCATGGCGGGCGCCGGCCCCGCCCTCTTCTGGAAATAGACAGACACCTTCTCTAAAGGTACACGCACCCAAGGAGAAAGAGGCAATTAGGGCCAGCTCCGAGGGAGAAGGGGAGAGAGAGGGGGGGAAGGAGGGGAAATGGCGGAGGCGATGACAGAGCGCTCTGTGTGCCCTGGACATTCTCACGAGCGGAAAATAAAGGAGACAAGGGAGAAGTTTGGTCTGCTGGTTTCAGAGTTTTTAAAGTGATGAATTAGACGGAATCATCCGATTTATGCCTATCACGGGAAGTCACTTAGTTTGAATGATTTTTCTTTTTTGCTTGTGTGTTGTGTTTCTGCTCTGCTGTTTCTTTCCTTCAGCAGAGACATATGGGCTCCCTGTCTGAATGTGTGTCAAGCTGATGAACCATGGAATACTGCAGTTGTTATGGCAATACAATAACTAATATAACAGTGATAGTGTCTGTGTGTGTGTGTGTGTGTGTGTGTGTGTGTGTGTGTGTGTGTGTGTGAGATGGTGTTTGTCGGTGTGTGAGTCTGTGTGTGTGTGTACGTGCCCGCATGCATGCATGTGTTTATGTGTGTGTATGTGTGTGCTTGCATGTGTGCAGGCATGTATGTGGTATGTGTGTGTGTGTGTGTGTGTGTGTGTGTGTGTGTGTGTGTGTGTGTGTGTGTGTGTGTGTGTGTGTGTGTGTGTGTGTGTGGTTGCGGGTGTGTGTTTGTGTGCATGTGTGTGCATGCATGTGTGTGTGATTGTGTGTTGGTGTTCAGGGCTTGTTTGGCAGATAATCACCCTGGATGTGATGCATTTCAGTTGAAAGAAGCAGGAATATTCACAAAGACAGCTTACATCACAAGGGCCTGCTCCTTTTATTTATCAACCCTTTGATTCTCTGAGTTAGAGGCTGACTGGCTGATGTTTGCATTTGTTTCTGAGATTTGGGCTTTCTATAATAGAACAAAGCTGGCAGTTGTACCCTGTTCTCCAACATAAAAACACAAGGCTTTGTCCTACTAATAAGAGACGACATCTATCACTCTATCCCCCGAAGACCGTAGATCAGGAGATCAAGCAGAAGGGTGCTCCTCACCAGACACAGCTGAGACTAACAGTAGTTACAACACAGATGAGACAAATTATAGCTCAACTGGCTAAGGGTCAAGATATAGGACCCCATCCATGACACGTCCATGTCAAATAAGGTCGCATTTTACCAATTATTTCTTGCCTTTCTATGTGTAAATTTGAACAAGATGCCTGTTAGCTCTCATCTGATGTGGCCTAGTTCTCGGTTGATAGTCTCTGGAAGTACGGCAAGCTTGACTATTAATGTGTCACAAGGCAGTGTTCACTCGCATTCAAAGTTCACTCAAATACTTCAAGCAAATATAAAGATCTCTCTTCTTGACCCTGTCATGAAGTGTCTAGACGGTTATTTTCAACCGCTTTAGAAAGGTCACAGAGAATAAACTTCGAGATATCTCAGGGCTAATAGATGAGAGCGAAGCACAAAGAGACCCACAACACAGAACACTGTACAAGCAAGGCTCAACTGGTTCAAATGAGAATCATACATAGTTGATACAAGACACAACTACCAACAAGACCTGACCCCTACCAAGCCATGATATGCAAGTAAGTAAGTATAGGAGTTATAGGAGAAGTATAGGAGTATAGGAGTTATAGGAGAAGTATAGGAGTATAGGAGTATAGGAGTTATAGGAGTATAGGAGTTATAGGAGAAGTATAGGAGCATAGGAGTTGTAGGAGAAGTATAGGAGTATAGGAGTTGTAGGAGAAGTATAGGAGTATAGGAGTATAGGAGTATAGGAGTTGTAGGAGTATAGGAGTTGTAGGAGAAGTATAGGAGTATAGGAGTTGTAGGAGAAGTATAGGAGTATAGGAGTTGTAGGAGAAGTATAGGAGTATAGGAGTTGTAGGAGAAGTATA
>NW_028178685.1:0-13043 GCF_964030765.1 Micromesistius poutassou | reverse complement strand
GACGCCAGGAGGGACAGCTGTGATTGGCTTGATCACCCACACTGGATATATATCTATTCATTACCAAGTCCCATTAGATGAATGACCAAACAGCATATAATAGTACGACCTGAATGACTGATATTGGGCAACATCCCATGATTGAGATCTCAAACTCGGGATATCGCTTTCATCGTGCATGACGGTCGTCTCGTCACGCCGATACAAACAAATAAACCGCTAATAGAAACGAATAAATCCCGGCAAAAAGTGTTATCTTGTTTATTTTTGGAAGTGTTCACGTGTAGTTTATACTGTATACCTCCAGGCTCTGTGAATAGTGTCACTATTCACGGAGCCTTTGGCGATTAATTGTTAAGTATGTCAATAATGGCATTGCACTCCTGATCATCCCTGGAAATCGGGATCCCCCGCTTTCTAATCAAGGGAGTTTTTTCTTGCCCTCTGGGGGGGCCAGGGTCAGGGGGGGGAAGTCCTAAATGTACGGCCTGTTAAGCCCTTTCAGACCGTACCTGTGATTAAGGGCTATACAAATAAAATTAAATCCACACGCATACAAGGTGCTGGACTCCTTCACCAACAGCGTCTACTGCCGCACCTTTCCAACACCTTGAAGCTGAACGACCCCCTTAACCCGGGATCGCCTCGCAACAGGATCGGACGTTCGGCGTGCGATTGAGAGTGGTGTGTGCGAGAGTAGAGTCTAACCCTCCTCCTCCTCACTGGCTTCTGCTCGGCACTGGTGCTGCTGCGTCTGTACAGAGAGGAGAGAAGGGGGGGCCGCTGCTGCGTCTGTACAGAGAGGAGAGAAGGGGGGGCCGCTGCTGCGTCTGTACAGAGAGGAGAGAAGGGGGGGCGCTGCTGCGTCTGTACAGAGAGGAGAGAAGGGGGGGCCGCTGCTGCGTCTGTACAGAGAGGAGAGAAGGGGGGGCCGCTGCTGCGTCTGTACAGAGAGGAGAGAAGGGGGGGCGCTGCTGCGTCTGTACAGAGAGGAGGGAAAGGGGGGGGGCCGTTCTCGCGCACAAACGTGCAGATTAGCTTCAGCTCCGGCGGCCGTGATGATGGATGTGGACATCAGTGCTCGGTTGTTTGAGCTTCCGCTAACATGAAAGGACACACTTCACTCTCACCGCGGCGAGGTACAAATCCCCCCCCCCCGAGGGACGGGTGGACGGATTCAAATAGGGGTGTGTGTGTGTGTGTGTGTGTGTGTGTGTGTGTGTGTGTATACGCCGTGTGTGTGTGTGTGTGTGTGTGTGTGTGTGTGTGTGTGTGTGTGTGTGTATACGCCTGCTGTGTGTGTGTGTGTGTACGCCTGTTGTGTGTGTTTGTGAGTGCACCTGTGTGTGTGTGTTTGTGTGAGTGCGCCTGTGTGTGTACGCCTGTTGTGTGTGTGTGTGTGTGTACGCCTGTGTGTTTGTGTGAGTGCGCCTGTGTGTTTGTGTGAGTGCACCTGTGTGTGTGTGTGTGTGTGTGCCATCATAAGGCAAGATTCACATGTTGACAATTACAATGACCTGTCTTCGTGAACTCTCACTCTCACACCGTCCACCTGTCCTGACACCCGAGACCTTAATGAAAAACCTGCCGGTCTGCACAGGTCCACTGCTGACGCCCTACCCCCCCCCCCCCCTTACGGCACCGCATGCTCCAGACCCCCCTCCCAACAGGCCCGGCCCACTCACAATCTCTCCTGCCCCTTCATATCGTCCTTGTTTTGTCCTCTTCCTCCTCTCTGACGTCCAACATCCCCCTAAGCCGTTAAAGGAGAACTCTTAACGGCGATTTTTAACGGAATGCGCTCCCAGCCACTAGCCAGTGGCTGTGCGTCCGTTCTGCTATTGGCTAGTAAGGGCTTTCTGGATATGTCAACGAGGTAATCTGCGGTGAATGTTTACATGCAAAAAAAACGCAAAGTTTATACTGTTTCGCCACACTGTTTGAGTTAAACGAGCACGGTGGTGTCTCGTAAGGAACCAACTTGTGTTACGTAGGTCTTGGAATGGTTTTCTGAATGTGTTTAGAAGCCCCAGAAGTGGATAAAGAGCTTGCCCCCATAGGTTAGCGTCATAGCTATTCCGTAGCGCCGGCAGCCAGTGCAGCACTCTGGCTTTGGTTGAATCAATTTTCGTCAGGTTTTTAGCCTCCCTCAACATGAGGTGACCCTCAGGAAAACAATAACGGGCTTAAAAATCGCCGGAGTTCTCCTTTAACACCATTTCCATCTGGTGCGATCCTTCTCGACCTCCCTCCCTCCCTCCTCGTCTTCCCTTCAAAGTCCCACGTCCGTCAAACATGTACTGTCCCTCACCCCCCTCCTCCTCCTCCTCCCCCTCCTCTCCCTCTCTCCTCCTCTTCTCCTCCACCCCCACCGCTCTCTGCCCAAAGGGTATGAAGTGACAACTACGCTTCAGCCACAGACAGAGACAGGAAGGCGATCAGACGGCTCCGCGCTCCTGAAACGCCAACAGCAGTAGCAGGTGGACGGTGGAAATCCCCACGTCCTGTTTTTTGTCAGGAGGTGGAGGTCACCTTTCATACGATTATTTTGGAGACAGGTAGCCCAGGAGCCACGGTAGGCAGAGAGCGGGACGGCGGGAAGCCAGAGGGACAGGAGGAGGAGGAGGAGGAGGAGGAGGAGGAGGAGAAGGAGGGAGGAAAACCCAGACTCTGTCTGTTATGGATATGGACCACAGGTTTACTGTGACATGTCAACCTGTTATACCGCAGTGTGTGTTAACGTCGCTTCTGAGACGCGAGCACACACACACACACGCAGCACAGGACACACACACATGCACACTCAGTCACGTGCACAACCCCTACACCCAGACACATACAGTATACACTTTTACTTGCTGTGTTGACTGCTTCTATGGATGTGTATGTGTTTTTATGTTTTTATTTCTTTATTGGTGTGTCTATGCAGTAGGGATGCTTGATTATGGCAAAAAATAATATTCACAATCAATATTTTCGATCAATATTTAGATAATCATAATTTATTGCGATTACTCATTGACTCTGGAATCATACATTTATTAATCTTTTTTTTAAATAACTTGTAACGTTGGAGTTTATTGAAAGTGGTAGTGTTGCAGAATTGATTTGCATCTAGCGGAGCGGTCTTTGCAGAAATTCTGAAAAAATATTTTTTATAAGTGTACAATCTAACGAAACTAAGAATCTTTGTTTTCTTTACCTTAAAACTAGCGATGGTTATATCTACCTAGAGAGCAGGACCTCTTCACCTCGTGGAGACCGCCGTGTTGAACCGCTATGTTTTAACAAATTAGAAATGTCACTTTAACGCGACCCCAACTGTGTGTTGACACATCAACAACGTCTCCAGGAGTTTGGGCATGTCAACGTGTCAACTATGTGTACGTGTGAACGTCCGGAAAAATAAGAAGATAAAAACAAAAAATGCAAAGACACATAATGGTCTGTCTAACATAAAGCTGAAGGCATTAGCGTGCAGCCGCCTTGACTGATGAGGTTATAGATAATATTATCGTTTCAACTAACATGGGGATGAGTGAATGACAAGTGAAGGACTACTCTACTCTAAAAAAAGAAAACCGACAGACGGGGAGAGTGAAGCTAGCTCTCCACTGAGACGCAGTCTGGTCATTATCCTATAACCGAGATCAATGAAACAGGCTATATGTTTATGGTTAAGTGTAGCCAACCATTGTGGAGAGACGCGGCGATTTAAAGAGGAATTACGTTAAATGCAGGACAAGTGTTAATTTTCTCAGTGTCTAAACATAATTACGGCGTCTTGTCCACAATTCGTCTTGTGCAACAATAGCGTTTTGAGTCACGTGATCGGCTCTTGTAATTGCTAGTTTCCCTCCGAAAACAAGTTAACGTTCCTGCTCCTCCGCGCCACATGCTCGTCTCTCGTTGAAAATGAAAGTCTTGCAGTCTCACATCGCGCCCGTCTAAAGAGGACAACACCTGTGTAAAGATAGTTTAGTAGATTAGTAGCTTTAAAACAAATTTGCGTTAACACTGTTATTAATCATTGCCCAGCCCTAGATATTTAAGTTACTGTTTGATGATCATTCAAAAAAAAAAGTTTTTCGAGTGACCCAGGTATGATATTTCTTCGTCTTTGATTCTTTCTCAGGTGAACTAGTGGTCGAGGACACTTGGTAGCGAGCCAAAGACCTGGGGTTGGTTTCGTATGAAGGAGGGCATTAAAGAAGTACAAAAGTTATGAACACGGGGGTTACACCCCTAGAGGGAGGGATGTAATTAGCAGGTGACCTTGGGGTCAAGGACACCTGCAAGTGAGCTAGAGACCAGGGGTCTGTTTCATAGTAAAGAGGGCCTCAAGATCCATTCTGTGGATCTAGCCCGACAAGAAGTGATGCAATCTCTCTCGAGGTCATCAGAACATAAAATAACCACTCCATTCATGTGGGCAAAGAATGACTTTGGAGTAAGCTAGAGAGACATCTGGTCTCTTTTATATAAATCGGGGGTGTTAAGGTCTACTAAAAGAAGATCTGTTTGGAGGCTCTAGCCCTACAGGAAGTGATGCAATTAGTAGGTGACCTACTAGGACCTAGGACACTAAGGGAGTGAGATATGAGGGAGTGAGACCTGGTGTCTCACTTTGTATATGAAAGTGAGCCTTGAGGACTTTTAAAATTACGAAATTGTGTGGCTGTATCCCTACAGGGCTTGGGGTAAATCCATCAGAAGATTAAAAAAGAAACCCACCATATTTAGGGCCTCTGGGACATGTATGATTATCAATTTGGGGGCTCTAGCCTCACAGAAAGTGACTCAAAGGGCATCATCAAATTCTCAATCGTGTGAGGTCTCACCGCACGTCCCACTTCCGAACTTCCCAGACCAACATAAATCAAAGTGTTTCCGAAAATCAGACTTGTATCTCACAGAAGAATGTAAACGACCGAAATGCACATTGACTTTGTAGGTGGCATGGCACGGCTCAATTCGACCTCAGACTTGGAAAAACTTGTCCACATGCCAGCTGTGTTTACATGCGTGAGGCAGGAGTTTCTATCTCCATCCAACTGGGAATGGAGAACTTGGAACGGCCCCCAGTTTTTTGCCCAGTTACTGAAATGTTGGAGGCGACGGACATTTTCAGTGCCCTTTCGAGACACCTACACCGGTTCCCGTGGGTCCTAGGATGACATACCTCTAGCTTTGGCAAATAGGAAGTTCCTGCCTCCCTGAGACTCTGCAACCTCATTCTAGTTCCCGACTGGGGCACAAGAACACACCGCACTGGATCCTGGCCCTCTCAGTATCTGGGGGGGAGGGTATCCCGAGTCTCCCCCTGGTTATGGAAGGCCCTTTGAGCCAATAATAACAAACTCTGTGTGTTGACACGCAATGTCTCCAGGAGTTTGGTCGTGTTGACAAGTAATATTTGTTAACGTCCAAAAAAATACAAGAAGCCCTACAGTGTAGACAGAACTGAAGCCATCGCAGTCAGAGTGTGAAGATGAACTTTGTACCTTGGTGAAAGAAAAATGTATGAATGTTTTACCACCAAACACAAGCACTTTCTAAAAGAGGAAACCTGGAGCTGGGGTTGAAGGCCCAGAATTCGCATTTCACAAAACCCGTTGCTCAAAATGAGGCTGCTACTGAAGCATCATTTCAGATAAGTCACCTTTTGTCTAAACACAAGAAGCCTTTTATGCTGATTTATTCAAAAAAGGAATAATTTTTGCCACCTTTTTGAAGGCGTTAATGAATGAGCTGGATGCCACTTACGGTGACCTACTCCTCCATGCTGATGTCCCGTGGTTAAGTCGTACAATTCTTAAAGCAATACAAGCTTTGACCTGTTTGATATGCTAGTAAAAGTGTTCATGGTTGCATCAATTTTAAAGTTGGACCGAAGCATTTTCATGTTATTCAAATACAATTAGCCAAATAAAAGTCCTCAAGTTGAAAGTAAAATCTTTTTCTCTCAGCGCTTCAACAGGTAGATCTTTGCCTTGCACCAAGGCAGAGGTCAGGGATCTAGCGCTTTAAAAGGCTGGTGACCACTGATGTAGAACATTAGACTGAATTTATGTTTGTTGGTTTCACATTTCTAATCTTTTTTAAACGTAACCGATTGTTGTTTAAAGTTTAAAGTTGTGGTCTTCCCATAATAAATATTGGGTTTATATATCTTTTAGTGCATCACTACCTGTTGGGACTACAGCAACCAAATGGACACTCTTGTAAGTCCTCGGGGCCCTCTTTCACCTGAAACAGACCCCAGGTCTCTAGCTGGCTCCCAGGTCTTCTTGACCCCTGGGGTCACCTGCTGGTTACGTCACCCTCTGTAGGGCTACGACCCCAGTGTGGATGGTTTTAGTGATCTTTTCTCGTTTATACCAAACAGACCCGGGGCTCTAGCTTATTTGCAGGTGTCTATGACCCCCTGTTTCAATATTTTTGCAGTCTATCTTTCGTTTTTGATTCCATTCCCGCTTCAAAAACCTTCAGAGCAAAATGTGTTTTTCATGTTTATCTTGTTACACGTCCCAGAGTCGTTTTTAATTGAAATAATATCATTAAATAGTTGCCTTTAACCGCTCAGATGACTACACAAGACAAAGGCAATGATTCAAACAACATGCACATTTTCTTGTTTTCATAATCGTAAAGAATTGTAAACTTATATAAAATGTGATTTTTTTTTCTTCGCCCAACCCAACTGCACTTGGTCAGTTTAGAACCAGGGTTGTTGGCGTAGAACTCTCCGGATGTTCTATTCGCGCCCACGACCAAGAAACAAGTGTGGGTCGGCTCAGTTCAACTAACCCTCATGCAGCGAGCTCAAAGAGCAAGAAAAACAAGTTCATCTGAATACTCGTGGCATAACACAACATTTCTTATCTTCACGTCCTCTTTTTCTTCAGTTCCACAACACGTATTTATTATTTACTGATGCAAAGTTTGAAAGTTTAACAGATCATTCTTTTCATTTGTTCCTTTGCATCTTTTTTAGGTCAAACTCTCTACTAAATATAACCCGAACCGTTTCTTTAATCATGGAATGCGTTGCTATCTTGCATACCTATCTTCAGGCTTTCATGCAGGAGTTGGTCTACTTATTGTTACCTTGTGTATTTCCAAGGATCTCAACTCCAGCGTCACATTCTGCTGACTGGCTGCGACTCAGCACATAGCTGCCTGCGTGCCGCATTTAGCGGGTGACACTTAGCTGGTGACTTAACAGATTTCCACAGCGTTCCACTGTACACAAAGCTAGTAAAATATATCTGTTGGCTGAATGTATGCGCTGTGAAAACCGCAGACTGACAGGAAAAAATGTTTGACAAAATCATAATTTATAACTATAACTGTGAGGCGCCGTTACGGTGCTACACCCTATTCCGAAGTTTGTTTTCATGTGTGTAATTCATCCCAACTAACTTAACTGTTGACCCGTGCGCCCAATCGAAGAGTATGGATGTGTGTGTTCTTGCGCGTGTGCATTAGCATAGTGCCTGTGCGTGCGTGCGTGCGCGCGTGCGCGTCAGGTGGAATCAAAGATATCATTGTTGGCTGCAGGTGTGCTCGTGCCAGACGGCCCCGCGGTGGAGAACCCCACCCGAACAATGGCCCCCTTGTTGTGGGACACACCTGAGTCACGGAGGGCAGGTGAGAGGGCCTGATCACAGGCAGATTACACTGCAGCAGACTCCATTAAAACCTGATGGGGGCAGCAAGCAGGGGGCTGTGGTGGGGGGGGGGGTGGTTGTGGTAGCTTGTCTTCAAGAGAGATAGAGAGCGAGGGAGCAAGAGTAGAGAGTGAGAGAGTCGATTGGGACATAATGGGTGTAGGAGGCCAGAGATTGGCAAGGCAGGAGGTGGATGGGGGATGGAGGATGCAGGATGCAGGATGGAGGTGTCTTCAGGAGAGATTAGGTGAGATATGCACAGAGGAATGAGGGGGGGGGGGGTAATTGTGATAGGAGAGTCCTCCGATGGGTATCGCGAGCACTGGCTGAGGTGTTGTTGTCATGGCGGTGTTTGTTCGATTCCCGGAATCATCGGTTGGAATAAAAAGGTTAAAAGTTTGTTTCCCGGGTTCTCCTTCCAAGTGAACGGGAACGCGGCTCGTTAATACATTTAACCAAAACGGCTCACAGGCACCCTTGAATCATTCCAACAGCCTCCCCCTCAGTCTCCTAAACACATCATCTAACGCAGTGAGAGTTTCAAACACACACACACACACACACACACACACATGCGTCTCTGTCACCGGACATTCCCCCGCAAAGACGGGGGTGTTGCAGTGACGAGGAGAGACTCCACATTCGTGCCTCCAGGATCGGGACGCTGTTAGTGGACGTCCGTCCGTCCATCCACACACGAGGCCTCGGGTGGGAGGTGACCTCCACTGTAAACACGGTGCCGCGCGAGGCGCATGGAGAACGTAGCGCGCCAGCTCGTAAACGACAGGCTTTGGAATAACAGTGGAGGAGAGCGATAAGAACCGTACGGAGAGAGAACGGCCCCCCCCCCCCGCGTCCGTCCGGCCGGCCGCCCGCCTCGCCTCGCCTCGCTAGTACGTATACACACACTCCTCGCAAAAAACAATTTACGTTTGGAACATGCTAGATCCGTACCCTCGGAAACGTGGGGATGCTGTGGATGCTACGTCCGACGTTGTTTAGTCTGTTCTTGCTGTCGTTTACGTTTACGGATGACATAACTGGTGCAGTCATTTGTACGGTGAACGTAGGGTATTGTGTGCTCGTTGTTTTAAGTTGATCTTGTGTTTTTCTTAAGGTGTGTTTTGTTTGACTATTTCTTGAATGCGTGGTTACTGGTTACTTCTGCTTTTACACACACGTACACTCCAGCCCGCTGTTGCCTGGGGAACAGAAGAGGGAGGCTGCGTCTGGGTGTATCGGTGTATCGGTGTTGCCTGAGTTTTGTGAGACGAGTGTTTCTTGATGCCGTCGCATGGGGATGAGTCCGTAAAGCGACTTGCAATAAGTACATTTGTCAAAAGAAGTGAAACAATATATCGCTATGTCGGTACAGTAAGGATGTTCATAGAACCAAGTGCAAAACACTAACAATTGGTGTTAACCCATTCCCCGTATACAACATAGATAGCTAGGATAAGATGCTATAGAAGTACTATTTAACAATTATTCGCCAAAGGCGAAGTGAATAAGTATTCCCCACTATTCACGGAGCCTGAGGTGAATAATTGTTTTAGTATGTACTACACGTGAACACTCCAAAAATAAACAATAACACTTTTTCCCACTTTTTTATTTGTTTTTATTAGCGTGACGACGCGATGAAAACAATGAACATTGCACAATAGAAAGCGAACCAATCAAATTGCGCCATCTTAGGAGGTTCACGTGTAGCATCTACTAAAACCGAAGTACGACACACAATAAGTATGTTATTAGCATTTGAATACGATAAGTATTCATAGCCTTTTGTTTTGCTTGTTTTTTGCGTACGCTCTTGTACGTCACTCCGGCCACGCGAGGCAGACCCGTAGACGAGGAGAGTTCACGACCTGAAGCGGTTGTCCGGTTCAACCCAAATCAAAGTCTACCGCAAAGCACTACTTCACAGGTTGACCTTGGTGGTGCGTGCATCCGGCTCCTCTCCTGCGCGTTAGCGTGCGTTCCCCGCGCTGACGAAATACCCTCGACAAGATCCTACAGACTGCCGGATTACCGGCCCTGATTACGGAGTGGGGGGGGTGGTGTAGGACCCCCTGCTGGGGGCTTTTGTCCCGTGTTCAGTGACGACGTGCGTGGGATAAAGTCGGCTAAGACCGGAGTGGGCCCGACAAGACGGGGAAAAAAAAGAGCTGCGTTGAGCGTTTTCACTGCTGAGCTCCCCCCCCCCCCCCCCACCCCTTCACCTGTCCTCAACCTTCATCCCCCTCTGCTCCTTCATCCCTTCTCCTCTCGCTCGCCCCTCCTGCTTCAGGAAGCCGCCCTCCCTCTCCCTCTCCCTCTCCCTCTCCCTCTCCCTCTCCCCCATCGTCCTCCTCCCCCCCGCAGACTCCCTCTCTCTCTGATGGGATGAGCACCCATTCTGTCTAAACTCCTCAAACATGAAACAGAGAACACTATGTAAATGCCCTCTTTGATTCTGTTCTAATGCGTCCACGCCAACAAGGTGCCAAGGATAACAGGGGCCTGATCTTCTTCTTCTTTTACCCCTCCTCCTCTTCCTCCTCTTCCTCCTCCTCCTCCTCTTCCTCTTCCTCCTCTTCCTCCCCCTGTGAAGCTATGCTCTGGTTGGCTACACCGTTCACCGGACACCGGGCACCCACTGTGAGCATAATAGAAAGAAATTGTTTTTGCTGTGAGATTAAGTGATAAAAGAGGGGGGATAAAGCAAGGCTTTTTCAAAGACCTCCCCCCCCCTCTCCCTCTCTCCCCCCCCTCTCCCCCTCGCTCTCCCCCCCCCGTCCCCCTAACCGTCATCATGCATTCTGTTTGAGTTCACCAGAGAGAGATTGTCGAGCACTAATTGAGTGATGGCTGATTGTTGTAGCGTCCACCTTTGATGGTGTGTGTGTGTGTGTGTGTGTGTGTGTGTGTGTGTGTCTCTCTCTCTTGTCTGCTGTTTGTGAATGGCTGATGCAGGAAGAATGCTGCACAGTGGGAAATGTAGTTTAAACTTGTAGTTGTAGGGAAGTGGGCCTTAATGTGGACGCTGGTGTGTGTGTGTCTGTGTGTGTGTGTGTGTGTGTTGAGCACACATGAACAAAAGGACAGGACGTCATGAGCTGAAAGAGGAGAAGGGCAGAAACAGGGCAAAGGCTGTACATGTTGTGACCACATTGTGGGGGGGGGTGCCAGTGGTGAAGCAAGGCCCACCGCTCCTCCAAACAGCTCAGCCCACATGTTCTATAGCGTGTGTGTGTGTTTGTGGACGTGCATCTGGTCTGTCCATGTCCTCGCGGTGCACTGATGTGTTTAGGCTGCGGTACTGAACTATGAGGCAACCTGAATGTGTGTGTGTGTGTGTGTGTGAGACGACAAGAGACCACACACCCGGAACACAGAGCAGGGAAAAAATCATCCACGAAGCACGCGCACACACACACGAGACGCCCCCCCCTCCCTCCGTCCAGTACGCGTTCATCCAGTCGTTAACCCAGACTGATATCACACACACGACCATTCGGACCATTCGGACGAAGAAGAAGAGGAGGACTTGGACTGGCTTCAAAAACACAAACAACTGTCTTTTATTGGTCCACCGTCCATCGGCTGTTTCCACACCAACAGAGTCAGCGTGGGGCCGGGCTGGAGGGCCGCATCCAGCTGGGCCTGACAGCAGCAGAGCTCACGCTGAAGAAGAAGAGGAGGGATGGAAGGAGGGGGGGGGGGGGGGGGAGGAGGGAGGGGGGGGGGGGGGGGTCTGTGATAGGGGGGGGGGGGGGGATCCAAGGGAGTGGAAGGAGATGAACACGCACGCACGCATGCACACACACATGCATGCACACACACACACACACACACACACACACACACACACACACACACACACACACAAAAACACACACACACACACACACAGGAATCCTGCTGTTCACAGCAGCAGGTGCAAGGCAATTGAAGGAAGAGAAGGGTGTGTGTGTGTGTGTGTGTCAGTGAATGTATTTGTGTGTGTGTGTGTGTGTGTATGTGTGTGAGAATGTACATGTGTGTGTACCTGTGTGTGTGTGAGAATGTATGTACGTGTGTGTGTGTGTGTGTGTGTGTGTGTGTGTGTGTGTGTGTGAGAGAATGTATGTGTATGTATGTGTGTGTGTACGTGTGTGTGTGTGTGTGTGTGTGTGTGTGTGTGTGTATCTACATGTGTGTGTGTGTGTGTGCGTCCTGTCTTCCAGGGCGTGGGGCTAGATTGGCCGGGCCTGGTGTGGGGGGGGGGGGGGGGGGGGGGGGGGGCGGTGGGGGGGGGTGGGTGCGTGTGAAGGTGGATCGTAACGGCTAACTCATAGCGGCTACCACCTCCACCGCCCCCCCTCCCCTCCCTCCCCCCCCCTCCCCTCCCCCCCTCCCCTCCCTCCCCCCCCCCCCACTGGATGAATACTAAAAGGCCAGCGTGGCGGTGGGGGCGCTGCATGGCGTCCACTCCGGGGAGCCCCCGTTTGATGCAGCGCCACCAGGGGGTGCGTTTCATCATGATCCCCCCCCGCCCCCCGATCCATACCCCCGGACGGGGGGGGGGGGGGGGGGACCCTGAGAGACCGCGAGGAGGAGGGGGGGGGCCATGGCAGCGCTAACTGAATAAATAGCATGCTACTCATTAGCGTGTTAGCTGCCTTAAGTAGAGACACAGGTAGAGACGAGCAGCGCTGATAGCACAGCGAGCAGCCGTCCTACTGTGGACGCTCCTCTCGTCTCTCTCTCTCCTCTCCTCTTGTCTCTCTCTCTCTCCTCTCTCTCCTCTCGTCTCTCTCTCCTCTCGTCTCTCTCTCTCTCTCTCTCTCTCCTCTTGTCTCTCTCTCTCCTCTCTCTCTCTCTCTCTTGTCCTCCCTCTCTCTCTCTCTCTCTCTCTCTCTCTCTCTCTCTCTCTCCCCTCTTGTCTCTCTCTCTCCTCTCTCTCTCCCTCTCTCTCTCTCGTCTCTCTCTCTCCTCTCGTCTCTCTCTCTCGTCTCCCTCTCTCCTCTGTCTCTCTCTCTCTCGTCTCCCTCTCTCTCTCTCGTCTCCCTCTCTCTCTCCTCTCGTCTCTCTGTGAGGGTGTAGAGAGATAAAGGTGCGTTGATGGTAAATGTTGAGTGTCCGTAGTGTCTAGCCGTGTGCAGATAGATAGATAGTCCTTTATTAATCCCCCTTAGGAGTAATTCACAAGTGACCAGCAGTGCAGTGGGAAAAGAGAGTGCAAAAAAAAGAGTATGTATACAAATAAATTTACCAATTTGAAAAAAAAGTTCTGATTTTTAACGTGGATTCGGCAAGACAAGGCAACTTTAGTTATACTGCACTCCTGATCCACGGGGCAGAGTCAGAGCGCTTCACAAAGAAAGATCGTCATACAATAAAAAA
>NW_028178687.1:5000-14187 GCF_964030765.1 Micromesistius poutassou | reverse complement strand
ATGCAGCACCTGTGTGTGTGTGTGTGTGTGTGTGTGTGTGTGTGTGTGTGTGTGTGTGTGTGTGTGTGTGTGTGTGTGTGTCCACGCTCTATTAGGCGCGTCTCCACCCCATCCATTACAGTCAGCCTTAATAGCGGCCCGGCGGTGTTAATTTTTTACCCACAATGAGGCCAACGAGGAGGGATGGAGGAGCCCTCTGGGACGGCCGCCGTACGTTACAGCTGGGAGGCCGCGCGGAGACACCGGGGAGGAGGAGGAGGAGGAGGAGGAGGAGGAGGAGGAGGAGAGGGGGAGGAGGAGAGGGGGAGGAGGAGGAGGAGGGGGAGGAGGAGAGGGGGAGAGGGGGAGGAGGAGGAGCAGGAGGAGGAGGAGGAGGAGGAGGAGGAGAGGGGGAGAGGGGGAGGAGGAGGAGGAGGAGGAGGAGGAGGAGGAGGAGGAGGAGGAGGGGGAGGAGGAGGAGGGGGAGAGGGGGAGAGGGGAGGAGGAGGAGGAGGAGGAGGGGGAGGAGGAGAGGGGGAGGAGGAGGAGGAGAGGGGGAGGAGGAGGAGGAGGAGAGGGGGAGGAGGAGAGGGGGAGGAGGAGGAGGAGAGGGGGAGGAGGAGGAGGAGGAGGAGGAGGAGGAGGAGGAGGAGGAGGAGGTCGTTAGCTGCTCTGCGGGGCGGGGCGGGGCCAGAGTAATGACGCTGAGCGGTGTGACGACACAGGGTCGTCTGGATCAGACGCTCCTCGGTACGCCGGACACGGCCGGCGCGCTGCGTCCGGGAGACGCACACGGAGCACGTTGGAAGTGGTTGGAGTCGGAGACGGCTGAACGCCGATTGGTTCGGATCCCTCTCTGAGCCGTGACACTTGTGGCTTAGTTTGACCAAAAACAACGTGTTGTTTTTTTTTGTCGTTGTCCGATCTGGTTACAGGCGCCCCTGTCCGCGCACAGCTCAGACAGATAACGAATAATCAAAGAGATTCAGTGTTAATAATTAATTAATAATTAGAGTAATTCACACAGCTAATGTAATAATTCTCTGAATACTCTGAAAAATGAAAACGGTGCGTCCGTAGGGTCACAATCTATCGCCGAGTGAGGGGACATGACGGGGCTCAATCACTGATGAATGCTGAGATGCCCTCACACAGCAAGTGTCACGTCCCCCCCCCCCCCCCCCCCCCCACCCCCCACCGTCCATCCGTCCCCTAGCAGTGCCAGCTCTGCCAGAGAGGGTCCATGCAGCAGACCCGCTCTTCCACTCACTCCAACATTCAAACTGTCTCTGCTACAACATTCAAACTGAAACCGACTTCCAACAGACGTGACGTCCCTCCGCTGACACTGTTTGGATCCGCTGACACTGTTTGGATCCAAGTACGGCTTATCTCCGTCGGTATCGGCAGACAGAACGACACGGAGATCAACGAGATCGTCCCTTTGGGAAAGACTTTGACTGAGGTCCAACCGTTGTTGTGCGTTATGGTGCACATGTCTGTGGAATGTGATAGAAGAGACACACACTGGTAGCGTGCAGTGGTACTGGGTGTAGACGCACACTGGTAGCGTGCAGTGGTACTGGGTGTAGACGCACACTGGTAACGTGCAGTGGTACTGGGTGTAGACACACACTGGTAGTGTGCAGTGGTACTGGGTGTAGACACACACTGGTAGCTTGCAGTGGTACTGGGTGTAGATGCATACTATGTAAATACATACACACCTAAACACAATGTCAAGTGAAAAAACACCATAACCTGTAATATTATTTTGGATTTTGAATTATCAAGGCGAAAGTACACTTTTCATTAATACACAAGAGCAGAGGTTATAATCCCTTGTGCCAAAATCCAAGGAGAACACACATTCAGAAGCCCCTGTCCAAACCAACCTTATAAGCACGCTGGCCACTAAGCTACCAACCAAAGGTGAAAAACACGAGACAAATGGCCAAACTAACAGCAGTAAATACAACAGTATGCAGTATGCAGCATTTCATTGGGGTTATCAAGTGGGCACCCTCTTTCACCGATGTTTCATTAAGTTAGGCCCACGACACCTCCTGAAGGCTTAACAATGAAACCAGCGTCCTGGATTCACCCCCCTCTATGCTGCCACCACATTGCCACATTTAATGCGTCTAAATACTCTTTCCTGCATCGTACTCCTAGCCCTACCGCTAACCCTGACCAAACAAACACCTTAGCACATTAGTCAGCCGGCTTACCTTAGCTTGCACCCCAGGAAGTATGTTTTCTCCTTACCCACAGCCGTTCACTTGCTCGTTCTGCTGCCAAGGACATGTTACTAACCGCCTGCCTCAGACTTCGTCCACGAATGCCCAGTTCAGTCAGCAAACTAGAAGCAGATCTAGCCACGAACCCCCGCGCGCCGATTTCAATAGGCCTTAGTCGCGTACTCCAGCCTCGCTGTGCTGCCTCTCCAGCCATCTCAGCATACTTCGCTTTCTTAAGCTCATTGGCTTCTTCAACTCTGCAAGTAGGTTTTCTGTTGCGGAAAAATCGAGACAAAATAATAATAATAATAATAATGGACTGACTGACTGACTCAGCCATCAGTTTTAATTAATACCTCAATACCTATGGTTTTAATCATCATTTACCTAATGTCGCATGGAGCTGTTGAAAAGGATGCACATTAGGAGAATGTATCCCATGTCGTTCTGCTCATTTAAAATACACAATTATGTGGAGAAAAAAGGGATCCTCCATGTTCATGAAATATGCCATACAGTGTATATAATATCTCTTAGTGTGTGCGTGTGCGTGTGTGTGTGTGTGTGTGTTGGACCTTATAGCCATTATGTAACAGTGACATCTGCTGGGAGTGGGGTGGGTGTTGTCATGAGGTTACATCAATAGCGTTTCCCTGCTACTGCTCTATGTTGCTGCTCTATGCTGTAGGCTCTATGTTGCTGCTCTACGCTGTAGGCTCTTTGTCTTATGCTCTATGCTGTACTGTGTCACAATATAGCTTATGTTCAATACAATTAAATCCAATTGATCACAAATAAATCTATGCTTGGTTTCATAGGGTTTTCTTAAATGTAGAATTACATGCTTCAAAATCCCATTACCCCGTAGCCTCAATGCTGCCGATTCAATATGGGTGTCAGGTAGAACAATAATGTATCGCTGTGCGTTCTTTGATATCTGTCATGGCAATGTGGAGGAAACACACAGCTACACACACACGTAGGACTAATATTGCCTTCAAATGTCGTCCACAGCTCCTCTACTGAGCGAAAGACTTAAACAAGGTATGATCGGCAGAATAATCATTATTTACATTCACATTTACATTCAGGGCATTTATGACGCTTTTATCCATCCAGACTTACAATAAGTACATTGGTCATAAGAGGGTGAAACAATATATCGCTGTCGGTACATTAAGGTCATTATATATGACCTATACAAGAAGAACCAGGAATCTACTCAAATATGTAGATGAATGTAACACAGCTTTGATTTCCCTTCTATTAATTCATCGAATGTGATTGTCATTGAATGATTTGACATTAACGAGAGCGGCGGTCCGTTCTAGAGCAACTGGTGACTAATTCAACAACGTATCCATTGAAATGTCGATGCTGGGACTAAAAGTTACGGGTCATTTCGGTGGCACCAGGGCTGTAGTCTAGCAGAGCATGCTGGGGATTACCAGCACTGCTGCAAACAATAACCTTTGACCAATGGCACCGGGGGGATTTTGGTGCCGCGTCAACAAGGATTCAGGCCGAAAAAGGAGAACATTTTAGTGGACGACAACAGGGAGGTCAAATTAGGTGAGGGCAGCAATAAATACATGGTAACAGTAACGCAAGACAGCATGCCATGTATGTCAACTTGTAACATGGGCAAGGCAAGGCAAGGCAACTTTATTTACACGGTACCCTTCATACACAAGGCAGACTCAAAGGGCTTCACATAGCAACATCGTCACACAGTAAAATGAAATAATAAAAGAAGATGACGATTGAAGTAATAAAATAAAGACATAGATACGTGCCTGCTTTTTTGTTTTTGTGCCACCCTGCCATTCTGTCAGACTAGTTATTAGTTTATCTAGTCTGTCTGCCTCCACGTTGAAGCAGAATCACCCAAATGGACAGCGTTTGCCGTTTAGGGATTCTGTGACCCAAATGACGCTCTAAAGCATATAATGGACTGATAGCAACGAGCTGTTGGATTACAGCAATTACATCCCACCTGCTCGTTACACTGGTCTAAATCAAGTCAGGGCCTGTTATGCTGCTGTCATCCCCATCTCTCCCTCTCACGCTCCTCCACAGCCCACCAGTAGCGCGACACAGAGCACGAAACGGCGTGTTCCCAACGAGCCGTTCCGCAATACATCTTTTCAATTTTCAAGGGGGGTGTCAGGGTGAGTGAAAGCACTCTAAACTACGGTGTGAGAAGTTAATCCTTTTATCTCTATCCTTGCCGCGGGGGCCCCCCCCCCCCGAAATAAACAGTGATTCTAGTTAGGTAGACTCCGCTGGAAGGGAAGCAGCAGCAGCACGGCGCGCGCAGCGAGCGAGACAGGAACCGCACATGAATACAGAGCGTGGAGTCTCGGTACGAAAGGTGACTTCATTCTCTGTACGGAACAAAAACAATCATGTTCAACATAATCACACGTCACGTGATTATGTCATTGTTTAATAAGATGTCAGTTGTTTCACTCTGTTTCCACCGCTTGTAATCAGACACGTCGTGACCTAAGTGTGTACAATTCAGTGTGTGTGTGTGTGTGTGTGTGTGTGTGTGTGTGTGTGTGTGTGTGTGTGTGTGTGTGTGTGTGTGTGTGTGTGTGTGTGTCGGTCAACTTCTTGTCCTCCCGATTGTTTCAATAATTGATCCCTGAACGCATTGCGACAGTTTGACGCTCGTACGATTCTCTGCCCCTTGAGGAAGAGATATAACTGAATGAACCAACAACAAACAAACAAATGAATGCATTAAATTGAATGATTATGATGAATGCGGATAATAACTATAAATCGGACGGCGCCACAGTCCACTAGATGTTCAGCGGTCAGCGGTGAGCAGCGCTGTGTGAGTGTATAAAGACACCGCCCGCTCATTTGTCTTTTTCAAAATGACAGGCTCATCTCTCCATCTTTCCTCTAATCCGAAAATAGCCGGTGGTGAGTGAGTGAGTGAGTGAGTGAGTGAGTGAGAGCGACAGACACGCGCGACATCAGTTCTCACCTGCATTAGTCATACAGTGTGTGTAACATAGGCTGAATAAATCACAGCCCCAGTGTAGTCTCCAGACAGGAACTAAAAACAGAGTACGCAACACCACAGAACCAGACAGCCAATCCCCAAGATGGAACCTGAGAAATGACTGAGTCTCCACTGCCCTACAAAGGCAACTGGGAAAACCGGAGAAGGTGCAAACGGGAAAAGTTCCCGTTTTAATGTGTGGAATATTTAGAATACAACTTTTGTGTTGGGTCCTCGTGGGGCAGGCTGGGTAATACTCAAACTACAAGAGGCGAGTACAGCGATATCCTCTAGCCGTGACTCATTATGCGTCTTCTTCGTATGTATAAATCATACATCTACATGACCAGAGTCCTAAAAGCAGCACGGTGAAGTGTGTGTAGCCAGGACACCACTTAGGATGAACCAGCAGTACAAAGACACAAATAGAAAATACAAGAATAACTTATATTTATATATAATTTCTATATATAATAATGTAACTAGGGACAACATTATGACATATGGATGTTGCAGCAAAAATGAAGTGGAAAACAATCCCTGAACTTTATAGGCAATATCACTAACTAGGTATTAGAATATGTGGTAAAAGCCTTGATTAATAGGCTTTAAAATGTTGTCTAGCAGACTGACGATACAACACAACCAAATAATTTGCAGGTGAATGTGTTTCTAAGAGGTTTATCCTGATATCAAACACAATGGGGCAGTATGGACACTAAGAAATGACTCGCAGTTCTTTACAGTTCTATTACATGAACAGAAAGCATTTCGGATACAGAAGGAATCACACCGATCCAGTTGCCGTTCTATCACCACCAGCCTGAGCCAAATAAGCAACATCTTTATTTTAACATCTTGTGTCCATTCGGTGATCGACCAAAATACTTGTAAATATTAATCACAGACACTGTTAAAAGAAGAAGTAATTACATACTAGAAATGCTGATAGCAGACAAAGATGGATTGACTTGCCCTAAAAAAACCTATTGTTAGCCAATAACCAACAGCCGTAGCAGGTGAGGTATCATCAATATAGGGGCTGGGGTAGGGGGTGGTGCATGAGGTGGGGTAGAGGGTGGGGTAGGGGGTGGTGTAGGAGGTGGGGTAGGGGGTGGTGCAGGGGGTGGTGTAGGAGGTGGTGCAGGAGGTGGGGTAGGGGGTGGTGCAGGGGGTGGTGCAGGGGGTGGTGCAGGGGTTGGGGTAGGAGGTGGGGTAGGAGGTGGTGAAGGGGGTGGGGTAGGAGGTGGTGAAGGGGGTGGGATAGAGGGTGGTGCAGGAGGTGGGGTAGAGGGTGGGGTAGGAGGTGGGGTAGTGGGTGGTGCAGGGGGTGGTGCAGGAGGTGGTGCATGAGGTGGGGTAGAGGGTGGGGTAGGGGGTGGTGTAGGAGGTGGGATAGAGGGTGGTGTAGGGGGTGGTGCAGGAGGTGGTGTAGGGGGTGGGGTAGAGGGTGGTGCAGGAGGTGGTGTAGGGGGTGGGGTAGAGGGTGGTGTAGGAGGTGGTGTAGAGGGTGGTGTAGGGGGTGGTGCAGTGGGTGGTGTAGGGGGTGGTGCAGGGGGTGGTGTAAGGGGTGGTGCAGGAGGTGGTGCATGGGGTGGTGTAGGGGGTGGTGCAGGGGGTGGTGCAGGGGTTGGGGTAGGGGGTGGTGCATGAGGTGGGGTAGGGGGTGGGGCAGGGGGTGGTGCAGGGGTTGGGGTAGGGGGTGGTGTAGGGGGTGGTGCAGGGGGTGGTGCAGGAGGTGGTGCATGAGGTGGGGTAGAGGGTGGTGTAGGGGGTGGGGTAGGGGGTGGGGTAGGGATTGCGGTAGAGGGTGGTGCATGAGGTGGGGTAGAGGGTGGGGTAGGAGGTGGTGCAGGAGGTGGGGTAGAGGGTGGTGTAGGGGGTGGTGTAGGAGGTGGGGTAGGGGGTGGTGCAGGGGGTGGTGCAGGGGGTGGTGCAGGGGTTGGGGTAGGGGGTGGTGCAGGAGGTGGGGTAGAGGGTGGTGTAGGGGGTGGTGTAGGAGGTGGGGTAGGGGGTGGTGCAGGGGGTGGTGCAGGAGGTGGGGTAGAGGGTGGTGTAAGGGGTGGTGCAGAGGGTGGTGTAGGGGGTGGTGCAGGGGGTGGTGTAGGGGGTGGTGCAGGGGGTGGTGTAGGGGGTGGTGCAGGGCAGCTCACAGCAGCGGTGGGATCTCCTGCTCCGCCAGACACTCCATCTTCCAGGGGAGGAGGAGAGCTACAGCCGGGCACTCCGGGTGAGAATCCATCATGGCTATTATTACCGGGCCGCAGCACGGCATCCATCACACAGTTAAGGTTAGCACAACCTCAATATTAGCCTAGCGAAGTGGCTTCCAAGAAGCTCATAGAATGCACACACACGCACGCGCGCACGCACATACACACACACGCGCACACACACACGCATGCAGTGTTTCTTACCGTATTTATTTCTCTCTCACACACCTGGTGCTCCTTCGTCATACGCACACACACTAACACACACTAACACACCACCATCATCTTTCTTGTCCTCTGCTTCTGAATGTTTAGCCATTTTTTCACTGGTAGGGAATTTGGAAAGTTGTACTTTCCTGGCAAAGAACACCGGAGGTCAGCATTTAGACCCCCAGGTCGTGTGCTTAACTCACTGGGAGGGGAGAGGAAGCGTGACTACCACCGCCGCCGCTGCCGCCGCCCGGTGCGTTTAGAAGATGTTTTAGAACCTGGACCCTCTCTACCCATCCTGTTTGGTTTAACTGACTAACGCCGACAACACTCTCCTCTAAAAGGGCTCGCTTTTGACAAAGACGTAATGGTGTATTGAGTTGACACGAGTTTGGAAATATGTTTGAATTTGGAAATATTAAGAGTGACCAAGATGACCCAATAGACTCGACTTGATATTGAAAGTTGATTTAGCGTTAGTGTAATTCTGCCATGAATGCTTATCAGATAATAATTCACCATAGAGCTAAATAAACGACTCCCTACTTATGGAGGGTAGAAATACACATATTTTTGGTTCCCCCCTCCAACCCAAGTAATCGTATACTTGGATGCTGCTGCAATTTCGTTGTACACTGTCCAACAATGACAAAGAAAAGGATTCTGATTCTGATTCAACTGTTTCTCCACATACCAGTGCCTCCCCTGATCAGCAATGGTAAATGGACTGCATCTATACAGCGCTTTTATCCAAAGCGCTTTACAATATCGCCTGACATTCACCCATTCATGCACACATTCACACACCGACGGCGGAGTCGACCACGCAGGGCGACAGCCAGCGGGTCAGGAGCAGTCAGGGTGAGGCGTCTCGCTCAGGGGACACCACGACACTCAGCTAGGAGGAGCCGGGGATCGAACCAGCAACCTTGCAACCTAGCAATCTAACAAGCTAGATGAGGAGCTTGTTAGTGTAGTCTAAGACACGAAACAGGCCCAGAAGTTCAGCTGCTTACACCACTGCTATGATACAATAATCGTATTATACCAATCTGTAGAAATATAATAGAGGTTCACCAAGTTGAAAACGCTCTGAATCTTAATCCTCTCAGCGCAGCGATTAGCAGGGAACAACCCGCTTCACGGAAATGATTTATTATTATTTTCTCCCTCCTCTTCTTCTTCTCCCCCCCCCACATTTCTTCTCTCGTCCTTCCTCCCAGCAGCCATCTTCATCCTCTCCTCCTCTTTCACACTCACTTCCCTTCTCCCCGTCTCCACTCTCTCAACTTAACAATGGCTGCTTATAGAGACGAGCGAGGAAATCCGCCCGGCTTACAGAGGTTTTGGAGAACCACCAGAATCATTACGGAGGAGAATGGGGCCTGAGGGATTGGGCTATAGTACCACTGCTGGCCTGAGACAAGAGGATCCAGTCTTCAGGAGCCATTGTCACGTGAACACTACGTGATTACCAGAAACAAAAACACAGGCCCAATCCAAGAAGAAACCTATTTTTAGTCTAT